>NC_090927.1:796346322-796646322 GCF_040938575.1 Ambystoma mexicanum
ACATTGCTTAAGTCCATCTGTAGGATTCTATTGAAAATCAATGGAGACTCACAATACCCTTGGGGCAATCTTGTGCTTTTCAGCTTAGACTGATGGAACGTAAATGATGTCAGATCCTGAGAATCTTTATGCAACAGGATTTAGAAAAACGCATTTTTCAAGTCAATCACAGTGAAATATCACGCCTCAAAAGGGATACTACATAAGATTGTCGCCGGGTTAGGAACTAGAGGAAACTCAGCCTCTACAATCTGGGTTAATCGGCTCATATCTTGAATTAAATGCCATAACCCCCCCTTAGATGTTTTGATAGGGTACACTGCAGTAATGCGTGGTGACTCTGATGTCACTAAAATGCCCTGATCCATCATGACGGATATTGTTTTAAAAATACCCTTGTCTGCCTCTCGACACATGGGATACTGCCTTGCTCGAGGTAAAATTGCTCCTGGCTTCAGTTTAATCTTGACTTCTCGAACCCCCTTAATAGGCCTACGTCATAGGGGCCCGTAGTCCATAAAGATACTGGCACTTTCACCATATCTTCATAAAAAAATTTGGGGGAGCTGTCGTACTATCATCATTTTCTGTGGAACCTTGTGTCTTTCTGCCCCAACCCAATTTGCTCATCTCGAATTCCACTTCGTCATCTGATGGGTCATCTCTAAATATGACCTCATCAGTAACGTCAGTCAATCTGTACCCCTCACCAATAGCAATCACTGTGCTGCATGATCTGCCGTCATCGGCAAATCCTATGAGCAGGGCCAATTCTCCTCGCCTCACAACTGCTTGCAACACTAAGGGAAAAACCATCCCCCCTCCATTGGAATCTCTGGCTTAAAGAGAAATACATCAGGTATTCTCATAGTCTCGCCCACTATACCAGGCAGCCATGTTAACAAAATGCTTACCCCATAGTGAAATACTTCTGGTTCTAATGGTACTCCTCATATGGCTATTTGCCCTTTAAATGCCATGATAAATTCACCCACGTTTATATAATGTATTCCTCGCGTTGAACACACTATGCCCTCATCAGTGAAAGAAATTGGCATGTTTAGTTTTGTATTAAATCTTGGCCTAGTATAATTAACTGTTGTCTGCCGTGAATACAAAAATGGAACAGACATATCACATTCTCCTATAAAGACTGGCAATTTCTCAGTAAAAGGAGCTCTACTTGTACCTCCCGAGAACCCTTCACCATTCATGGCCTTACCCAATAATTAACATTTTCCCTCTCATATGCATAAGCGAGTTGCATCCATGTCTACTAAAAAAGAAAAGGATTTGCCTCCTATAGTGACGTCAACCCTCGTTTCCTCTTCAGGATTGGGAGTCACAGGTAGTACTGAACACATCAAGTCACCCAGTCAGTTGTCCTATGTGGGTACATACTTATTACTGAGCCCGTGAAAGGACTCCCACCCTCGACAGTGACACTCCCCATTCTAGGAGTCAATAACTATGCCTGTGTTTGCGCTCTGCTGTATCTGCATGGGTGTGTGCTGTGACTGCCCTTGTGGCAGATTCAATGGTGCTTGCTGTGGTTGCAAAGCCTGTTACATTCTCGGCGCTTCTGCTTGATACACTGTCTGATCTTGGGCAAACCCGTCCCTACTTTGTGGGCTATATGCAGGTGGATAAGCAGTACCCCCTCTTGAGAACTGCCCATTCAGTACATACCCTTATCTCCCACATGTTTGCGCGATATGTCCTGTCATTCCACATGTCCTACATTCAGTAGGGAGTCTTCTTATTTGCCCTCCCTGCATGCCTTGATTATCATTCTGCATAGTCTGAAACCCACCTTGGTTACTCTGAATATTCCCTTAATTATTCTGAAAGCCTCCTCTTCCACAGAAGCTTCCCCTACCTCTTGGTACAAATCCTTTCCCTCCTTGATCGAACTGCCATTGGTTACTCACCTGCGGCATTCCTGCTGCTTGCTGTGATACTGGCCCTTCTCCACTAGTTAACATCTCCCCTTCTATAGCATACTTTGATAGCTTCTTCTGTACTAGTTTAGCCTCCTCAATCTTCCTAGCATCATCTCTCTTTTGAGTTTTCTCCTGCAACAGTCGGCAATGATGCGCGATGGTCAGATGTATTTCTGTCCATGGTTTGCCTCCATACCCACCAGCTTCTTGAGCTGTCTCTGTACCTTGTCTGGTAGCTCCTGATATAATATATGATAGACTACAGGTATGGATTTTCTCCACGGCTCCTGCGTTTCCAAAGACCACTGCTCTTGAAAATTCTGAATGTAAATAAGCAGATCTGCCCCTTCGTGCATCTTAAGTGCCATTATAGTGCCTATATCTGACATATCAGGATATTGTACTCAAAGCACTTTCCAGACTGCCGCTCTACAATTATTAAACGGCGCTCCATCTTGTGCTGGGTTTTTTGCAGTGACACTTCAGTATCCTGCCCTCGACCAAATGTTATCAGCCCTTTCCCCGAGGATAGCTGCTAGAAGACCCTTAATGTCCCCTATGGCTACCATATTTCCTCCTGTCATTTTCTCTAACTCATAGATCCATTTTCAGACTCAGGAGTTTACACCTAAAATTATCTTTATTCATCTGGGACCACGGTATATACTGTGGTCTGGCCTCTCCTTTCTCTAACAAGGGGAACTGAAAAATCCCAAAATCGCACTTATCTCCCATCGTCTGCTTGTCCATAACAGGGACAATGGTTCTGCACTGTCTTCTTCCTGGTAATTTCCTTAGCCTGCTCACATAAAGTGGAAAGTCCCCCCTTTCACTAAGGGGTTTCCTTTTAGCTCGATCTGGCCGTGCCAAGGGCTCTGGCATACTTGATTAAGGTAGGTCCATATCCGACCATCTCACTTCCTTATCTGTCGGAGAACACCCCTCGGGACCACATGCACTAGCGCCCTCCTCCCCACGGAAGGTTTCTCTGTCTTCTGTAAGTGATGTCAATCCAGCACTCCAACTAAGTCAATGCCTACTATGGGATGCCCAATGGAAACCCTTATTTATATATTTTTATGTCTAAAGTTCTTTTAATTCTGGATGATGTACAGTTATATAAAGCCCCTCTCTTTGAATTCCCCCAGCCTAACTGAGTCAAGAAGTAGGTTTGTTTTGCAAATTAAAAGATTTATTTGAAGAATTGAACAACATATATATCACACTTTTATAAATATGGATAATGTCTGAATATCACACTTATGAATATGAACAGTGATCAGCAAGGGGTAATATTACAATATCAACAATCTCTTTAATCAATTAGGAGTCGGAATAGGAAGAATAATATATCAGAGAATACCTTGTATGGTTCAAGGAAATGCAATGATAGGAAAGAATGCAACACAGAAATAAAACTGGATATGACTTCAATCAAAAGACAATATAATCACTCTTTCCCCCTGTTATTACTCACTCCCCCCAGTATGCAACATGAAGAGGTGGAAGAGAGCACACAGGTTTCAGGAATAACAATCAATAATGCGGTTCAATCCCGATTCCCCCAGCAAGCTTAGCGAGAACAGGTATGATTTTAAAACAGGTCAATTGCTTTTGAATGTGGTTGAATTGAATGGGAAAATGCTGAAAATAACTTTAATTTGCTAAAGGAGATTCAGAATAAGTGAGAGTTGCTTTGGATTGGGTCAGGTCAACACTAGCAATGATTGGAGAATGATTAGCAGATGGAAAACGAAATTCAGAAGTTGAAATCAAGAAATAGCTATTTTTACATGTGGTGAAATTGAGCCAAATACGAGCTCGCAGCAACTTTTCCGCGTGCGGGAAACGTGATTATGGCAAAACTATAAGGAATTGGAATGTTTTGGGTGTGTCAGAAAGCTGAAGATGTTAGCTTCAAAATGACATTTTAATTTCGTTTCCAGGACGTGCGGTTCAAAAGTTACAGAGGTTTTTGTGAAGGTAGATGTTTCAGAAACAGAGCCAAGATTTCAAAAATGACAGATTGCGCTTTAAAGATTCTGAACCAATATGGACTTATACTAAGGGGCTATGAAAGTACAAGATACCCAACGGGACAACCACCAGAACAGGGTGTCTTCCACTCTGATTGTTGTGCGCCAGGACACTTGACTTTCTTCAGAAAATATCAGCGCACAGATGATTATCGCTACAATTATCACAGACTATATAATGAGAAGAATTCAGGATGGACACAAGATTCTATAATGCAGTTCTGGATAGGTTGAGATGGATTGAATAGGATTACTTTAAACTAAGAGATGACTATGGACAGTTCTAGACTAAATACTCACTCCTATGGCTTTAGAATGGAATGGACCCATCAAAGATCTGGTCAAGGGTTTAGCTGGGATTCCCTCACCACAGGACAGGTCTCAGGCACTGAGTTCTGCTCTCATCACGGCACTCTGGTCTGCGTGGCCTCTTGGACTGGATCTGACGGGTTGGTTACAGCTCTGCTCTACGGATCTGGATCTTGGTTCTAGCACAGGGCTCTTAGCTAGAATAGCAAAACAGCTCAGCCAGGCTGTTGGATTTTGTGGTGCCCCTTGGAAGTTTAGGGGTTAGAGTCAGGTTGCTTAAGATTTTGAAGGCCAGCTGAGAAAAGTTCAGCTTTTGGGTTGGGCCTTTCTGCTTCAAAAATCTAGAGTCTGGTTCTAGAGTCTGGTTTCGGGATCTATGTCTGGAGCCTGGATCTTCCTGCAGGGTGCTTCGCCAAGAAATCAGTTGATGAGTGGAAAGTGTGTGTGTTGTCTGTCCTCAGCTTTCCCTATTTATCCATTTCCAAAGTGGGTGGGGAGGCTGATTATTTATGCCCAACCCTCTAAGGATCTGATAGGTCAGAGAATTTCTCCTCTCCTGATTTGAGACAGGAGCAGTGTGTCATATGTGTCAGAGTGACACCGTGTTTATGGCCCAAAGGAAATTCCACCCCTTTGCTTTCACTTAGGAAATCTATTTTACCCACAAAACACATTTCCAAGATGCACAACTTGTTGATATTACATATACACATCACAGATTAATTAAGGCACGTCTGGGTTCAAGTCCCATGTTCCTATTAGCTTTGGTTCAGAAATGACAACTTTTTCATGCTTTTGGTGGGTTTCTCAATGTTAGTTGTGCACCAATTTTTATACATGCATACGCATCCCATCTGGGCACATTTCTGTAATTTTTCATGTTACTAGCATAAACACAATGGCTGCAATATGAATAATTTCCGGGGTTCAGTCTCAGAACATCGCACAGATTCCAGCTTAGTCTTTAACTGTGAGCGAATTTTTCATTTTAATAATCTCTAAGTTTCATATTTTTGTCAGTTCAGTACACTTTGCTATAAGCATTTTTCTAAAACATACATTTACTCCAACTTCAATCCATATTTTCAGTCTGGCCCGCCCCCAGAGCTGGACTGAATCAGAGGGTCACATGGCTTGCCTTCCTGCCAGAGCAGTTGTTTGTCAGTTACACCCGAATTAGCATTTTCTATTCAGCCCAAGGAACCCATTGTTTCTTTCTCCGGGCAGCAGAGGAAATCTCCTCCCCTCCTGATTAACATGCCAATGCGATATCCTCCTTTTGGTGGGAATGAACAAGGTGTGAGTTTCTCAGGGGAAGAGGGCCTCTTGAAAGTTTTAACTGAATCAGGTTACCTTCTGGTCAATTGTAACATAGTTGCTTGTGAAAAAAAAGACATTTATAAATTTAAAATAAGCAAACATTTCTTTAATTCCAGTCTTTTTCAACATGAAAATCAAAGTGGGGCACTCTTATATGACATTTTGATGGAATTCTCTTCTTTGGCATATTTAACTTCTGAAACACCAGTTCTCCTGTCAGAATTAGAAATCGCAAGCACCTGTCGGAGGCGAGTAACGGTACTGAACCCATTTTTGACAGCTTTCTTTCCATCAAGTATCTATAAAAGAGGATTTTGTTCTGATAACATATGATTCTTGCTGACATTGTATTTATGTGGATTCTTGCAGTAGAATAATGTGAAACACCCAACAAGGAGGTTGGATCTTTTAGGTGGTTTGTGAGCCATGATTTTTACACATTTTTTGACAATCAAGAAAATGGATTTCCAAACAGCTCTGTGTTTCTTTTTGGCAATCAGCATTGCTTTTTCAAGTGATTTCAGGCTACTTTGTGGGTGGCCCAGTGGTGGGTTTTGGCAGTGGTCTCCTGTGTTACCACTGACATAGGCAAAAGTGGATGGCGGCCTATTTTTCAGATTTTGACTGCGCACTTTCTGTGATTATTAGTGAGCAGCATGCTTTCTGGTGGCCATTTCTGATGCTTCTGCTGCCAGCAATGCACAGTAATGTTGCAGGGCCTGGACTAGTGGGTTGAGACATCCCACAAGCCGCCCTCTTGCGATTGGCGTTGTCGTCCATCAATGGAAACTCGCAAGACTGGGATGTCAGACTCATCTCTTCTGATTACACAAATGGCAAAGTTCATCATCTTTTCCTCCATCAGGGGTGGATCGATCGGTTCTCCTCGCCAGTCCTGATGGGAGTATTGAGCGATACCCCGGGCCCCTCGGATCTTTGCTCCTGGTCCCCGGGTAGTCCTCCTTGGTCAGTCTCCATGGTTTCCAATCAACTATAGGTTATCTGTCCTAGGATGACAAAGCAAAAACATATTTGTAGACATTTCCCCACCACTATTAATGTAGTGGGGTGGACACATACATTTTGATAATCAGGACACATTTTTATTATTGTATTTTATGTGTGGAATATTTTAGAGTTGGAATTTTATGGATCTGTAGTGGCCCCCTCTGGGGTTCCAGAAGACTCCTCCAGTTGCTGCAGAGTGCGCCTAGGATGGCAACACTTTAGTTGATTAATATGGACCCACTTATCTTCCCCCTCTGCCAAACTGCCATTGGGGATGCAAATTTTGTAGGCGACTGGTGAGATCTTGTCTGCAAAAGGACCCCTCCAGGTAGGCAGAAATTTTCGCTGTTTGGCCTAGTTCCTTTGCAAATTGTATAAATAGAGCCAGTCACCTACATTGTATTCTTTTCTGGTAGTCTTCAAGTCATAGTGGGTCTTCATGCTGTCGGCTGATCTTTCTAGATTTCGCTGAGCATAGGCAAAAGCATGTTAAAGTTGTTTTTTCAACATACTCATGAGTTGTGGAGGCATTGATCAATGTCTGCTCTTGGGTTCTGTAGAGCAGATGCTGGGGAAGCACCATCCTGCGTCCAGTCATCAGCTCAAACGGTGACATTTTGGTTGCAGATGAAGGGGTAGATCTGATGGCCATTAGGACAAGAGGTAATCGAATATCCCAACTTGGCCCAGAATCTGCCACAAACTTTTTTAATATGCTCACAATTGTTTTGTTGTATCTCTCCACTGCACCACTAGAGGCTAGCCGGTAAGCAATGTTTAGCTTCCTTTTAACCCCAAATATCTCCCACATCTTTGTCATTACTTCGCTGGTGAAATGGCTACCTCTGTCTGACTCGATCCTTTGGGGTAGACCAAAACGGGAAAAGATGTGATTGATCATCAGGGCAGCTGCTGTTTCTGCCTTGCAGTTTGGGGCTGCGAGACATTCCACCCACTTAGTAAACAAGCATGTCACGGTCAACATGTACTTGTTCACCCTAGAGGAGCGAATCAGGGGCCCAATGAAATCTACTTACAAATCTGACCATGGCAGTGTCATCCCCCTCTTTTGGAGAGGCGCACGGTGCGTGAGGGATGTTGGCTGAAATTATGCACACACAAGACACCCCTTCAAGTATTGGTCGAGGTCCTGCCCCATGTGTGGCCAGTATGCAACCTCTCTTAAGATTTCAACTGTTGTATGAAACCCCCTATGACCGGCTGTGGCCGCATCATGGGCGTGACTTAGCATCAGGCTTCGGAATGAGGTAGGAACCACCCACTGATCATGGCCAGCTATGGTTTTACTTACCAACAAACCATCTTGGATTCGGAACATTTTTGGACATTTCATCAACACTCCGAGGTCCTCTTTCCCTATGTAATCGGTATCCGTCAGGGGAAAGTTCTCAGGGTCCTCAATGTGTTGATAAAACTTACCAATTATTGGATCCCCTTTCTGAGCCGTAATCAAATCAGCATCTGGGGGTCTCCTTACTCCATTGTGCAGTTGAGAGATCATTGTGAGCATTTGTCTGGGACCTAGTGATAGCAGTGACCTGGATTTCCCTCAACAGTGACTCAAACTCTATTAGATCCCCTTGGATGGCCCCGGTTTTGGCCAGCTGATCAGCTAAGTCATTTCCAGTTTTGTCTGGTCCCTCTACTTTGGAATGACCCTTGATATTTTTCCAGTAGATGGTCATCCCATTCGAGGTGACTAGATTATCAATATTTTGAATTAATTTCCCATGTTTCAAGGGTTTGTTATTAGCACATAGCATGCCTCTGGTTTTCCAATTAACCAGGTGCTCCACGAACCTGTTCCGTACATAATCCGAATCAGTGATTATGACCAGTTCGTGGAGTTGATGTTGGACAGCAGTGAGGATGGCCTGATGCACAGCCATCAACTCCACCACTTGACTACTTCGGGGACCAATCTTGTACCCAGCAGAGGGTTCTGGGATCTCATTCACCCATGCATTCCCTGAGCCGGCCACAAGTTCTTTTTCCCCATTGTTGTCAACATGGTAAGAGCATCCATCCACATAGACAGTGGGCATTCCCTCACACTTGTCTTCTTCAAAGACTTTGTGTGGGGAATTAAGGTATGCCTCCATGTTGTCCTTGATTTTTAGACTCTCGTCCTCGAGACAGTTTTCTCTGGCAAAATCATGCAAGTCAGCCAGAACTTGCGCGAGGGGACTCTTCTTGTTTTGGCCATATCTTGGCAGGAGATGTTTGAAATTGGGTGTTTCCAGATCCATTTCCCATTTGTCTATAACTCTAAATATGGGAATGGCTGGATCTTTTGGGAGTTGGTGGAACATGGCTTCGCTGAGGAAGCTCTTACCGTTGTTCACACACAATCAGGCGAGAACAGAGTCCTTCCCTTCATTTAACTGAACAGGGCTCTCCAATTTGCTGAATATCAGCCAGGCTCTGAGCTGATTTCTCATCTTTCTGGACTATAGGAGTGGGAATGTCTGATTGTGGATTGGTAAAGAATGTCAGAGTGTTTCCTTCCAGTGTGGAATGCCACCTTAGACTGGAAGGAAGGTTGATTTTCAGAAATAGAGAGGACCCCCCCTCACCAGTCTGTTGTTCTACTGCTATTACTGTCACGTCTGGAATTTGGTTATCTGGAAGTGAAATTCTACTTGGTCAGATTTTTGTTCAACCATGTGGCAGGTGCCGTTTAAACTAACATGGTTGACACTCTGTTTCAATTTTATTGGTCGGCTAGTCTGGGTCCAGAGGACCTTGCTTACGCAATCTATTAGGGGTGACAACCTTATCAGGAGGTCATTCCCTAGTAAACAAGGGGTGCCCTCTGGAGTCACAACTATGACAGGATGCTTCACCTTGTGTCGCCCAATTTTAATGTCCAAATCCACAGTCCCATCGATGGGAATTTGCATCCCGTCAAAGTTCTGAAGTTGTCCAGGAAGAGAGGTGAGAGGAATTTGATAATTCTCCCCCCTTCCTGAATTCAGTTCATCAAAGGCCTTTTTGGACAGAAGGGTAGCTTGGGATCCAGTGTCCAGCAGTGCCAAAATTGTACCCTGCCCCTGTATTTGTCCCGGGGCATAGTATCTTCCCTCCTTCTCTGCAAGGGGGCACAGATAATGTACATTTTTGGACAACTGGTGGGTTAGGTTTTTAGGTTTGGACACTGAAAGAGAAGAGATTTGGGCAGAATTCTGTGGGAGCCTTGGGAATCTGAAAGAAAACGGTGGTAACTAGAGATGGGAGATGTTTTGAGTCCCCCCGGTTCCGGGTCTGGGACACCTTCCCCTTTTTGGAGGCAGACAACAGGATGGGTTTGAACCAGGGGATTTTCATGTTGTTGGTTCTGGGGTTGGATGATGGCCGGCGCTAGCTCAGTCCCCACATCTACCCAGTCTGGATTTGAATCCTGTGGGACTCATTTTTCCTCGAGAGGAGTTCCCCCATCTCTGAAGGAGAGAATCCTTTTCCCAGAATCCTCTGAGGACCCTCTCCTTTAAATTGGAAGATCTGTACCTCCTCCACAAAATGGGTCTGTTTGGATCTTTTGTTTCTCCCACCCCCCCTCTGCTCCTTGGGTGGCAGACTTTCAGGGGCAGCAGATTTTGTTTCCGGTTCCTGGGTTTCCAGGGGCTGTTTACAAGTGGGGAAGGAAGCTTCCTCCAAGGTTTTACACCCCCCCTTCCCCTTGTGCCTCCTCCCTGGGAACCGGTGGGTTATCGGGGTGCTGCCCCCGTCATTGTTCTGGAGCACCAGGTCCAGCATTGGAGGCATTCTGTGCCGGCATGCTCATCTGACGGTTCTGCTGAGCCCTCAGCATGCAACCCAGATCCTGTGCCATGTTTTGGACCTGCCGCTCTAGCTGTGAAACCCGCTCAGGCTGATACGGGGTTCTGTTTTCTGCCCTGGGCTGATCCCGGGAAGGGTAGCTATCCCTTCTCTGGTAATACCCTGGGTTGGGAAGATTTGGGTACGCCTCCACCCTTGGCCTCCCCTCTCCCGGATTAGGTTGTCTGGGCGCAGGAAAGTGGGGAAAGAAGGATGGATTATTCTGTGGTTGAAAATTTTGTGGATACCTGGGGAAAAAGTTCTGCCCAGGATTTGGGGAATTTCTGCCCTCCTGGGGGAAGTTAGGAGGGAAGTTCCCTGGGTTAGGTGCTTGGTTGGATCCCCCCCTTGGGCTGGAGGAGTCCACACATAACCCAGGATGGGTCTGTTCCCCTTGTAGCAAGGACTTACATAGTCAGGGGAGTGAGGAATCCAATTTGTGAGACTACCTCCTTGGCTCCCTGTCTGTGACTGGCCCGAGGGCCTTCTGGGCTTAGAATTATTCTGCTGTGCAGGCAGGTTTTTAGGCCCGCCCATCTCCAAATCCAAAATGGGGGCAACCTTTACCTCTGCCACTTTAGCAGCATCAGGGGGGTTGGTTGTTTTGGGGCTTTTCTGAGCATTCTTGTTATCTATGGGCTTTTGCACCTCATAGATCCGGGTGGCCTGTTCAATGACCCAGTCTAGTGATCTTTTCTCATGAAAATCTCTCACTAGCTGGGTCATGATGTATTTTGGTAGAGCATGGAAAAAAGTATTAACAAATTCTCTGCTGTCCGTGCGCACCCTTCTGGTAGTCAGCGCAAAGGCATGCTTTAGTTTCTGCACACATTCTTGTGGGGCCTGATCCTCCCCACATTGCAAGTTGTAGGCTGCCTTGCAAGCCTCTTGGGGATTTCTGTGAACAGAAAAATGCTTCAAGATGGCCGCCCTGTATGTGGACCATCTTGACTGATTTTGGTCCTCCAGCCCCGCAAAGAAACTGGAGTATTCTGGGGAGAATGTCCATTTCACATACTGGATGCAGCTACTGCTGTCTTTCAAATGGAAAGTCTCCATCATTTGCTCAAAGAGCTCTAAGTGTTCCCAAACAGAATACTTAGCGTTCTTATGATAAGGCGTGATGACACTCCCTATTGCCCTAATTTGTTTTAAGGGGTCCTTAAGCAGGGCCCTTTTTGCCTTATTGGCCTTCTTGGTTCGGGTAACCCTGGTCCATTCATCCTCTGACTCAGAGGCACTGCTCCCAGAGGTGCCCATCTGGTCTTTCAGGTTCTCCCGGATTCTGCGAGCCTGGGAATGGCTGGCAGAATGTGGGGACCTAGCCTCCTGTGTCCTGGGACGCTCAGTGGAGTCTTCTGATTCCTCCTTGCTCCCAGGATTTGATGGGTACCCCCCCCAATGTCCTAACTGGGCAGAGGTTTTCAGGATGCCCTTAGTGGGCCTACTCTCCTGGAGTTCCCCACTAAACTTCACAGTACTTGGTTGCCCATACACAGATGCCCGCCCATCCATACCTGGGAGGTGCTGGTCCATGAGTCCCATACTTCTGACTGGATAGTAATCTGCCATCCCCGTGGCCCTGGGCTCATGTGCGCCAGTGGACATGGGGGAGTCAGAGTCCAGGGACTGGGAGAGATGAAGGCCTCTGGTACTAGGGTTCCTGAGGTTATGCTCAGGTGTTTCCCTTTCCCACCGAACCTCATCTCTATCAGCCCCTGCTCCCTGTTGCAGTATTCTGTTGTATGATTGCCTGCAACCACACATTCTGGTCCTGCTCGGTCTACTCACCTCTCACAAATAACTTATGTAAAAGGTGCTCTCTAGCTATCTTGATGTCTACCAATGTCGCCATTCTGGAAATTGATTTCCTTCCTGACTTACAGAAGTTTATTATTTTATGTTTGCAAAACAGACCGTTTCCTTAGAGCGTTCCCTTTTGACGGGTGCTTTTACAAGGTAACACAGCATGGTAGCCCAACATGATTTATGTATCCTGTCAGTTAGCACACTGTATTAAGCTGCACAAGTGGTAGTTCTAATGCAGAAGTCCCGCTACGAGCCCCCAATCTGTAAGTGATTTCAATCCAGCACGCCAACTAAGTCAATGCCTAGTATGGGATGCCCAATGGAAACCCTTATTTATATATTTTTATGTCTAAAGTTCTTTTAATTCTGGATGATGTACCCTTATATAACGCCCCTCTCTTTGAATACCCCAGCCTCACTGAGCCAAGAAGTAGGTTTGTTTTGCAAATTAAAAGATTTATTTGAAGAATTGAACAATATATATATCACACTTTTATAAATATGGATAATGTCTGAATATCACACTTATGAATAGGAACAGTGATCAGCAAGGGGTAATATAACAATATCAACAATATCTTTAATCAATTAAGAGTCGCAATAGGAAGAATAATATATCAGAGAATACTTTGTATGGTTCAAGGAAATGCAATGATAGGAAAGAATGCAACACAGAAATAAAACTTGATATGACTTCAATCAAAAGACAATATAATCACTCTTTCCCCCTGTTATTACTCACTCCCCCCAGTATGCAATATGAAGAGGTGGAAGAGAGCACACAGGTTTCAGGAATAACAATCAATAAAGCAGTTCAATCCCGATTCCCCCAGCAAGCTTAGAGAGAACAGGTATGATTTTAAAACAGGTCAATTGCTTTTGAATGTGGTTGAATTGAATGGGAAAATGCTAAAAATGACTTTAATTCGCTAAAGGAGATTCAGAATTAGTGAGAGTTGCTTTGGTTGGTCAGGTCAACACTAGCAATGATTGGAGAATGATTAGCAGATGGAAAACGAAATTCAGAAGTTGAAATCAAGAAATAGCTATTTTTACATGTGGTGAAATTGAGCCAAATATGAAATCGATGCAACTTTTCTGCGTGCGATTACGGCAGAACTATAACAGCTCTGCTCTATGGATCTGGATCTTGGTTCTAGCATGGGGTTCTTAGCTAGAATAGCAAAACAGCTCAGCCAGGCTGTTGGATTTTGTGGTGCCCCTTGGAAGTTTAGGGGTTAGAATCAGGTGCTTAAGATTTTGAAGGCCAGCTGAGAAGAGTTCAGCTTTTGGGTTGGGCTTTTCTGCTTCAAAGTTCTAGAGTCTGGTTCTAGAGTCTGGTTTTGGGATCTATGTCTGGAGCCTGGATCTTCCTGCAGGGTGCTTCGCCAAGAAATCAGTCGATGAGTGGAAAGTGTGTGTGTTGTCTGTCCTCAGCTTTCCCTATTTATCCATTTCCAAAGTGGGTGGGGAGGCTGATTATCTATGCCCTAACCTCTAAGGATCTGATAGGTCAGAGAATTTCCCCTCTCCTGATTTGAGACAGGAGCAGTGTGTCATATGTGTCAGAGTGACACATATGGCCCAAAGCAAATCCCTCCACTTTGCTTATACTTAGGAAATCTATTTTACCCACAAAACAGATTTCCAAGATGCACAACTTGTTGATATTACATATACACATCACAGATTAATTAAGGCACGTCTCTGTTCAAGTCCCATGTTCCTACGAGCTTTGGTTCAGAAATGACAACTTTTTTGTGCTTTTGGTGGGTTTCTCAATGTTAGTTCTGCACCAATTTTTATACATGCATGCACATCCCATCTGGGCACATTTCTGTAATTTTTCATGTTCCTAACATAAACACAATGGCTACAATATGAATCATTTCTGGGGTTCAGTCTCAGAACATCGCAAGATTCCAGCTTAGTCTTAAACTGTGAGCGAATTTCTCATTTGAACAATCTCTATGTTTCATATTTTTGTCAGTTCAGTACACTTTGCTATAAGCATTTTTCTAAAACATACATTTACTCCAACTTCAATCCACATTTTCAGTCTGGCCCACCCCCAGAGCTGGGCTGAGTCAGAGGGTCACATGGCTTGCCTTCCTGCCAGAGCAGTTGTTTGTCAGTTATACCGAATTAGCATTTTCTATTCAGCCCAAAGAACCCATTGTTTCTTTCTCCGGGCAGCAGAGGAAATCTCCTCCCCTCTTGATCAACATGCCAATGGGATATCCTCCTTTTGGTGGGAATGAACAAGGTGTGAGTTTCTCAGGGGAAGAAGGCCTCTTGGAAGTTTTAACTGAATCAGGTTACCTTCTGGTCAATTGTAACATAGTTCCTTGTGAAAAAAAATACATTTATAAATTTAAAATAAGGAAACATATCTTTACTTCCAGTCTTTTTTAACATGAAAATGAATGTGTGGCACTCTTATATGGAATTTTGATGGAATTCTCTTCTTTGGCATATTTAACTTCTGAAACACCAGTTCTCCTGTCAGAATTAGAGATCGCCAGCACCTGTCGGAGGCGAGTAACAGTACTGCACCCATTTTTGACAGCTTTCTTTCCATCAAGTATCTTTAAAAGAGGATTTTGTTCTGATAACATATGATTCTTGCTGACATTGTATTTATGTGGATTCTTGCAGTAGAATAATGTGAAACACCCAACAAGGAGGTTGGATCTTTTAGGTGGTTTGTGAGCCATGATTTTTGCACATTTTTGACAATCAAGAAAACGGATTTCCAAACAGCTCTGTGTTTCTTTTTGGCAATCGGCATTGCTTTTTCAAGTGATTTCAGGCTACTTTGTGGGTAGCCCAATAGTGGGTTTTGGCAGTGGTCTGCTGTGTTACCACTGACATAGGCAAAAGTGGATGGCGGGCCTACTATTCAGATTTTTACTGCGCACTTTCTGGTGATTTTTAGCAAGCAACATGCTTTCCGGTGGCCATTTCTGATGCTTCTGCTGCCAGCAATGTACAGTAATGTTGCAGGGCCTGAACTAGTGGGTTGAGACATCCAGACACTTCGTCTGACATATCCTGTCCCCAACTAGTGTGGCTTCCTCTTTCTTGTCTCTATTTAATGTTAGTTTGTGCAAAGACAAGGCTCTATGCTTGAGGCCGAACAGACCCCCCTCTTTGCCTCGCGACTGAGTACCTTCAAATCGATCATCTTTTCCTTTATTTCTCGATTCACTTTTTGTCCTCATCTCCTGATAAGCCTTCTCGATCCTGTTTCCAATAGCTGCTATGTCAAAATGATCTTCTAATTCTACTCTAGAGGATCCTGGCACTGGTTCTTGTGTTGGGAAGAACTCCTCTATGTCCTGCCATGCCACTACTGGACCAGGTTCAATTAGCTCATTTTCCATGTGATCAATGTCACGTGCCCTTTTCCTTCTCTTTCATTCCATTTCCTCATCAAACTCACTTTGTTTCTTTGCTTCCTCTCTAGCCCTTTCCTCTTCCTGTCTTTTCACCTCTCTTCTCGTGTTGTCTCTACGCACTTCTTCATCTCTACGTCTATGCATTCTTTTATCTCTTAATTTCTGTTCTTCCTCTTCTTCTCTTCTCTTTTCTAGCTTGTCTTGTTCTTCGATTGCTTTTTGTCTGTTGTCATACTTTCTCTGCTCCTCTGCTTGATACAGTTATTCCCGCCTCCATCTACTATTTCTTTTAGCCTCGTCTTCTCTCAGTCGTTCATCTTGTTCCCTGTCTTTTATATCTTGTTTGTCCTGATCTTCTCTTTGACCTCAATGCTCTTTCCATCAAGTTTGAGCAATATCTGACTGCCCATCCATTTGTTCTGTATGAGCGCTATCTCGTCAGCTTTATCTTTCTCTCCTTTCCATCTCTTATTTTCTCTTTCTATATCTAGAGACATAGCTGGTCTTTCACTTTTCTCTTTGTCCAGTGGGACATTAGAGATCACATCCCTTTCTGGGGTCTTTTCTGGACTCTCATCGCTGTTACATGCAGGCGACTCATATGTCGGATTACTGTACCCTGCTTTAAGTTCTCTTAAAGGATATCACCCTTCATCTTTCGTACTATTGCCATTTACTTCAGGCGCGGTAGGGGGAGCAGAAGGTTAAACAACCCCCTCTTTACAATGGTTAAGCATCCAGTCTTCAGGAGGAAGGTCTTCCCTTTCCTCCTGTTACATCTGGCAAAGCTATAATCTAGCTAACCTCTTTTCTAGCTTTTTCTCATGTACGCTGTGTTCAAGTATGTCATCATGTGTTGCAAAACTGCTTTGGAGAGTGATCCCCTTGTGGCCATAGCATGAACATGTTATCTGCCGTGCCCTTAGCCCATTCTGCACTGTACTGCTTAAGCTGGGGTGTGTGTTTTGGCAGCTGTTTGCACAAGTGTGTAAAAGGAGTAACATCCTCTATCATGACTAGTCACAATCGACTGTCAATACTTACAGTTATTTTACACAGATAAATACTTTTCAGAAAAATAATACAATATAAGCGTGCACCAATCGTCATAGCTCCAAACCTCTATGTTTCACTTTACTTCAATCTACCTATTCAATGAACACCATCAGTCAACTAAATAAATAAATAATCAAATTTCAGCCTTTTACCACAAGCTGCTACTTTTCGTTCTTCAATATCTCATCATTTCTTTACCACACACAACACATACAATATACAGACAGACAGACAGACTGGCTGTCCCACATACACTTCCGCCAACCCTCCCCGTGGCTACTTTCACCCCTAATAATGACTCCAATCGGAGTGTGAGTTGTTCTCTTTAACAGATCTATCTATTTGTCTCCTAGGTATATCTGTTACAGATTTAAAACAACTCCTTCTAGACGTCCTTGACGTAGGATACTGGGTTTATCATATAGATCGCTCCTCATCCATATACCTTAAACTATGACGCTCTTTGTCGTTTGAACCAAAATACCCCAACCAACCCTCCATTACACTTTACCCATTTTATGCACATTGTGGTTTGCCAGCTCTCTCAATCTACTCACCATTCGCCTTTCAGCTTCTGACCCTCGGGATCGTCTCCTCCTCAACGAGCCCCTTCAGCCTTCGGACCACTCAGCTGCCTGTAGAAACCGGGAGGGAAATTCTGTGAAACAGGGACCCATCCCACCTTTCTCTTTAGTGACTTGCAAGTTTTTACTACTGACCGCTATCTACAGGGAGCTTCACATTCCTCCAGCTAAATGGCGGAGCACATTCGATATTCCGAGACACTTAAAAGCCGTCCTTTAAGACGAGGTAGCAATAATTTGAGATAGATGGGGATGCAGAATATACTGAAACATCAGTAATCAGACTGACTCAGGAAGTTGGCAAAGTAAGTCTGTTTTATTTGCAATTGTCTAAAACAGGGAGTATAACGAACATCAACGAACATGCGTTTCATCTTCTCACTCAGCGAGTTTCATAAAAAATATAGCTTCGATAGTAAAAACTCATCATCACTGATGTCAATCTATGTGGCAAATCAAAACCACAAAAACCTACTTGGAAAAGTGATAGGCTTAGAGGGAACATCTAGGTATACTTTCCATACTTGTCAGGGAAAATGATTGGGTCTCTAACATCAGGTGGGAAACTAAGCCCTCCTCTAGTGCAAGTCACTATGATCGTCATCAGATACACAACATCCTATTGGTTACACAAACTATAGGGCTCTCTGTTACGTGGCCCTCTATAATTGTTTGGCACCCTCGCAGCCCTCTGTAATATTCTACACATGTCAGCAGCACGCAGGCTGGCACCCAGGTGCTGGTGGGCTGGTCTTGACCATAGCTTCCCACCTAATTAGCCTGTCATCTATCATCACTCTTGCCCTCTGTCAGTCAATTAGCCTTTGAACATTGGCCTTGTAAATGTTCTCTGAGAATAAAAGGGTAGAGGCATACTTTGTCTTTTGGTTTCAATGTAGCTCAACTCAGTATCTATTTTCATCTGACCATGTGACTGCACATCATGTTTCAGAGCTTTTTACTGTATAAAATGCTATTAAATGATGAACCTCTGACGTCTTCAATGTTCTTCCACCCTACCTCAGACAGGAGTTTGTTCTTTCACTCGTTTTGTAGATACTGCATGAACACCCAGGCTCACTGTGGCCTTGACGTCTTGGTGCTGGGCCAGCCAAGCCTTTCTTGTATTCACCTCTGCCATTAAGTTGTTTTCCAACTGTGCCACACTGAAAAAGCCTTTCTATTCAAGAGGTCCAGACTCTGCTACCATATTCCATACATTCCTATGCATATACATTGGCGCATCGCTGCAATCTATTTACTAACTAGCCAGCCTTAAAAATACTTTGTCTGCTTGCATTACTGCTTCTGTACAGTTGTAAAATGACTTTGCACTTTCTTCATTGTTTCTGTAGCATGAGCATCTTCATCTCGAGCCCGAAATGGCGCTCATCTTTAACATATCCTCTTCAGATCTCATTAGAATGTTTACATACTTCAGCCTCTTGCCTCTTTTCTAGATGTGTCAGCTCTTCTTCGTATGATGTCACCAGTCTTCTCTCTTGCTCATTTTCACATTTCCTCTGGGATATCATTCAAATGGCCATCATATTTTCGTGAGTGCATATATGGTTTCCTTAATGGGTACCTTACTTCCATGATTCTTTGTGGTGTAGGTATTCTTACTGGCAGTGCTTTAAGTGGGGTAAGAAACTGAGGGGGGCCCTCATTTGGGTTCGTGGCCTAAGATATGATGGGCATGGCCCAATTGGTGGGCGGGGCCTAAATGCAACATGGTAAAACTGGTCAGGCCTACATTACGAAGTACATATTGTGTAGCAGACTGCCTGCTACATGGCTTAAAGTACAACAAATCAAAGCTCAAGGTGATTATTCATTGGACCCTTAACTGGGCCGTTGACAAAAGGATAGGTGTTGAGGTACATTAACAGGTGCATTCAAATGTGTAAACAATTAATTGACAATTTCCCAACTGGTTGGGCCTACATTACTAAGTACATATTGTGTAGCAGACTGCTTGCTACGTGGCTTAAAGTATAACAAATCAAAGCTCAAGGTGATTATGTATTGGACCCTTAACTGGGCCGTTGACAAAAGGATAGGTGTTGAAGTACATTAACAGGTGCATTCAAATGCGTAAACAATTAATTGACAATTTCCCAGAACTCCACATAATAATCTTCAAGGGAGTCCTTCTTTGCATGAGCTTGCTTGCAGTGTGTTTCCTCAGCTGTTCGTCTCCCTTTTGCCAGCCAGCTTTTTACAAAGGACAATGGCTTAAATGCTTTTACTGGAGGGCCATTAAGTTTCAGCCATAAACATGAGGAAATAGTGGCCACATGGAGGGATGCTCGGCTTGGCAAAGCAATTAAATTCATGGCGCTGAAGCCCCTTTTGCAATCTGCATTACTTGCGGGCAACGTTTCCATGCAAGCAACCAAAGCCCTAAATGCTTCAGGGCACCTTTTGCCACCAAAGTCCTTAAAATCCCTGAAGGCATGGATGGTGTCTCTGATTGGGAGTTGAAATTTCGTACACAGTCTCTGAATCTCATTTTCACCATAAAGTACAATGTCTTCATCATTCGGTAAATTCTTTGCATCCAAGACACTGAAACTGGCAACAAGTTCTTTATCCAAGTCTGGAGCACACCTTTTGACAAGGTTAACTGAAAGGCTTTGATAAAATTGCCTTTCATTCAGAGACACAGAGTTTGCCCTTCCCTGGGAAATATGATTGCCCTTGAAGTGTCCACAATCAACTGCACTCTGAGCAGTAGAAGCAAACTCCCCCGGAGATTCTTTCATCGCAAAGAATCTCCGGACTTGCCCCACCAAGAGTCTGTGTGCATCCCCAATTGTGATATCCCAGCTCTGAAGAGCCAGAGACAAGTCTTTCGGTTCTTGAAGGGCATCGCACATAAGCCCTAAATCTTTCACAAAAGAATTGGAGGTAAGCTTCTTAAGCAGACCGTCATATTTGCTTCTGTCCCTTGTGGGTCTTGAGAGATCCTTAGCAGCTTCTCCGAAATGCTTACACAAAGCAGGGAAGCAGTTCCAAACAGCTTGAACCGTCCTATAACTTGATGCAACCCATCGTGTGTCCAGCATCTTCCCTATCTTCTGCAGCTGCAAACCCAGATCACTGGCAGCCATTTGTAGCTGTCTTGTGTTTTTTGGTGACATGCTGTATGTGGCATATAAAGAGTCCATGAACATTTTAAAATGATTGGCCCCAGCAACATCATCAATAGTGTCTCCAACGGCCAGTTCAAGGCGGTGAGCTAGACAATGCCACGATAACACAAGATTTGGGAATTCCGCTCGCAATAATGTTATCACCCCCCCTTTGCTACCAAACATTACAGCTGCACCATCCGAACAAATAGCAATCCAGATCTCATGCAACAGGGTCTTTGTGAGGTCAACATTCTCAAAATACCCCAGCAGAGCTTCCTTTATGGCCAAGGCATTTGTCTCTTGGAGCTCCACTAGACCAAAGAAAATGGTGACTGGTTTACAATGAGCCCCAAAAAGACCCCGCAGATAAATAATCACAGTTGATTTGTTGCTGACAGTGGTGCTCTCGTCCACAAACACAGAAATCTTTGGCTTGTGTTCTCTGATAAAACACACTAACTTCTTTTGCATTTCTGATGCAATATGTCTCACTATCTCTGTTGCAGTAACATTACTGCGCAACACACGACCCATTTCAACACCATTCACCTCCTGGAGGTCCACCAAATCAGGGTGATCTGTGAATGGCCGATTCTTTTTGGTCAGGTAGAAAACAGTGTGAAACACTCTGCATGTGCTTTCCAAATGTTTGCCACTGCTTTGCTGCATGACTTCTGTCAAGTGGTTATTTTTTCGCGCTGTTAGAATGTCTTGTGATGCCTTATGAGCACCACTTGACTTGTGCTCCATAATCTTCTTTCGGAGCTGCTTCTGCCTAGCATGTTTGCCAAAACCTGAAGGACCCACCTTTCCATCGGCCCATTCCATGCTTATGCGCAAACCTTGCCCACAGGAGTGCACGGATAAGCCACCTGTTGCTTTCACGTCCCAACACACAGAGCATCCAATGTGGCCTGAAGCCAGAAAAATCCATTCATATTCCCCCTTAAAATAGCACCATTGCTGCTCTCTCCAGCAATGAGGGGTTAGAAGAGGCCCTTCTGGCACAGGCTGCAATGTAGCGGGAGATGCACTGGAGCTACTGGCCTCCTTAGCGCAAGAATCCTGGCATATTTCTGGTTCCTCACTTCTCGAATTGACTGGGCTAGCTTCCTAATTGCCACTCAGAATGGTGGCAGCCTCCTCCACCTTACATCTTTTCGCTGATGGCAAGTAGTCAAACAATGAAGTCTGCACAGACTTGTGCTTGGGAAGTACCGCAGACATCGTTAATGGCTGCTCAAAATCTTGGGTGTATCACTAGCGGATCTGTTTCTAACCTGTGCACGGCCGAAACTCTCGGCTTCCTATCTGTAAAAAAAGAAAATGCGGTTTACTGCTCTGAACCTAGTTTATATATAAATTACTACATCTTATTGCAGTGACAAAGGCAGTATTCTAATTTGGGTGGTAAATTAACCTAACAACCACTAATAAATGGATTCAAAGCCTTCCTGTAGCATAAGATGTGATATCCGACACCTTGCCATTCCTAACCTGAGATCCATCCTGTAACATGAGATGTGATATCTCAATGCTTCTAATACCAAACCTGAGACCCTTCCTATAACATGAGATGTGATATCCAACTCCTTCCCATTCCAAACATGAGACCCTTCCCATAGCCTGAGATGTGAAATCTCAATCCTTCCTATTCCAATAATGAGACCCTTCCTATAGGATGGGATGTGATATCTTACAACACAAGAGTGTGAGTTCAGTTCACAGAGGTATGTAGTGTCCCCAACCTTGCATCTTACTTCTGGGTATCGATGTGATGATGCAAAGCACCTGAACGCACCCTGTAGCCAGGGGGCACACACTCCAGCATCCAAGAGACAGATTTAGCATAGAGCGTAGTGTGGTAAAAGGCCATGGCTACTGTCGGCTGCCTAACCCTTTACTGTTTTCCCTTGGACCTCTCTGCAGTTAATCATCTACTTTTAGTTCTTACACTTTCCACACAATTTTACACTATAACCTATAGTTCTCACTTTGTTCTCGACTATCCTGTTGACCTTTTATCTACCTTGATGCTTGCAATATAGTCTCCCATACTGTATCATCTGTTTTGGACTCTTTGTACTCCCAATTTTGTACCTTGTGTATATATCATGCAATGTTTGTAACATGAAGCTTAAAGTAACCTTGTAACCGTTGCGCCCAATTACCCGAGGGTTTGGTGCGCCTTATAAATAAGGATACAAACAAACAAACACACTCACTTTCAGTGAGTTTACTTCTCACTTCCCAGTACATGGTTGATTTGTGGAGCAAGCATACACAAATAAGGATTGAAAG
This sequence comes from Ambystoma mexicanum, assembly GCF_040938575.1. Classification (NCBI taxonomy): domain Eukaryota; kingdom Metazoa; phylum Chordata; class Amphibia; order Caudata; family Ambystomatidae; genus Ambystoma; species Ambystoma mexicanum. Next base: position 796,369,070 of record NC_090927.1, read on the forward strand.
CAAAGAGGGAGCTCCACAACTTGGCAGATACTATGAAGGGGAAGCACTTGGAATTGTCTTCAATGGCACAGGGGCATTATGTAGTGAGGTGGGACACCAGGCGCTGCCGCCAGGTGCTGACATCACATGCCATGTAATGAAGGAGCACACCCTAGGGTAGAACCATATATGCCCGAACATTCTGGCCGTGGAGACCGTTCGAAGCGGTTGGTTAAATAATATAAAATGCAATGCTGAGCTCTGTATAACCAATACATCACAAGTGAACACAAATCTGAATTTGTAAGAAGTTTATTTAAATATATTAGAAGTAAGAACCTTACAAATGCCGACGAGAGACGGGACGTAAAGAAATCCGCATAAGAAGGTCCATGGAGAGACAGAAGCGGAGCCCTAAAGGAAAAACACTTGACAAAGAAAATGACAACACCAGGGAAAAGCCGAGAATTCCAAGAGCTGAGATTCGCCAAGAGGGAAGACTCTCTCCTTGGAAAGAAAGCAGCTGTGTGGAATCATGAAGACAAGAGCAGGAGGCAGGGCTGTCACAAAGTGTGGCGAGGCCGGGGCAAAATGTTTGGTGAGGCCCCCTTATGATTTTTTGTACTGGGCCACCAGCGGCGCCGCCGCCGCAAACAGGAGATGCGATAACTCTCCCCTGGTGTGTGTGGAGGATCCCGAATATGGTTCTTTATTATGACAGCAAATCAACTACAGCTAAGTTATGTTTCTCTACTGAAGACAAGTTCACCCCAGACTAACATTTTTATGCATAAATATATATAGGATGGCATGACGGCGGGTGGTGTGACGCCAGCTTTAGGGAGGACTGCCCTGCCCTGCCCCTTTGTGCACGTTAAAACACACATCATACACAGTGACAGGTAGATGATGTTCAGTGGCGGCTGATTAATTTTTTAACTGAAGAATGTCCATGGAGACTGCAATCAATCTATTTTATTTATTTATTCAGCATATGTAAAGCGCGCCAAACCCAAAGGCATCTGGGCCAGTATTACCATATAAGGACTCACAGCCACTAAAAAAAAAAGAAACATGCCACGCAATGTATATCCAGACTAGCTGTGCACCATAAGAGTTATTACTGGCTAGACTGCCCAATATTCAATGCAGGCCAGTCTAGCCACCTGATAACACTTATGTTTTCTTTACCTAGGCATGGCTGAAGATGATTACTTAGAGCGGAAAACAGTCTGAGGCACCCGTTCGGTACATACATTATAATGCAGACAAAGAAATACAGCTAGGAGTTAATAGCCGCTGATTATCACAAGACGGCCAGCCAGCAGGGAGCTGAAACACAATGCCCACTGAAAATCTTTAAATCCTCCTTTGTCAGCAAGTGGTTGATGTGGAGGAACCAGTGTCAAAAGGCAACTTATAAGGCAAGCATTTCAAAGCACTAATTTCAAGCCCCAGTGAAGGCCCTGCATAAGTCTTGGTACAGAAAGGTGCAACGTTGCAAGTTATGGTATTTGCACTAGGGCTAACATTCATACTTTCAATGCATTTTCGCATCAGGGCAATTAATTGCCGAGGGAAAATGCCATGCCTTATTATCAATAGGACAAATATGACCCTGGGGGCCACAATGCATTAAAAGAACACTTTTATTGTACTGGGGCGGATTTTGCCGTAGCGCATAACTGCACTTGCACCAGTGTAAGTTTAATGAATCCCACTGTGCCTGTCTAGATTTCTAAGTTAAGCACGTACGTGTAGCGTAAATGAGGTGCAACAACTTGCATTTTTGACACTGAGTGCAAACAATATATTACAGGCGTTGAAAGGCAAAAACAAAGGGTAAGGCTCATGATTGCCATGAGCATTTCCGCTCTAGGCATGGCCATGCAAGCCGGGGTATGAAAAGACCTGTTTCTGAATCGTGCTTTCTGCTGAGCCTGGCCTCCACCAGGGCAGACCATATCCAGTAGAAGGAGCCGCAGATGTAGGGTATCCCATGCAACATCATTTTAGAATAAGGGATGCACTCAGGATGGAATATGCTTCCCACTCCGCTCGCACACCACATGCATGTGTATGTTTTAGTGTGAACAACAGGGCATGTGCCAAAGTATTGTCCGCCCTGCTCCCCCACCATTTATTCATTAACTTATTATTTATCTTGTTTCTCTCCTATGCTCTGCACTTTCCACTTTCTCCCCCTTCCCATGTACTGTCCCCATTTTTCCCTTCCCCATGCACTTGGCGTTCTCAATGTCACTGGGCCTAGTAAGATCGTTTGTTTTTGTTTTCTTCCCTGTTTGTTCCCCTTCCCTTTGCCTGGTCACGCTCTGAAACACCTGTGCATGAGCGCGACACAAATAAAATAAATCCTATATCATATCATGTATCCATGCTGTGTTTAACTTTTTTTTTTTAATCTTTTTTTTTGTTTATCTCTGCCCTCCAGACGGCCGCGAGGGCCCGAGGCCTGGGGCAGTTTGCCCCCTCCCCTCCCCCGCCTCGTGACAGCCCTGGCAGGAGGGATAGAAAATGAAGAAACTATGATGGGAACACAGGCTGTTCCCTCGCATGTATTTTCTTTAGTTTCTTTTTCGTTTTCCGCATTCCAAATGTTTGAAAATGGGACAGAAACTAAAGAAAATGCAGAAAATGCATGCAAGGGAACAGAAAAGTAAAACATGTAAAGGGGAACATTGAACAAGAACAATTTGAAAAATAAATAACGTTTAAAAAAAGCAACAGAATTGTCTGTTGCAGTTTCAGCTTTCCAAGGCGAACACGTATACATTGAAGTGCGAAGTTCGCCTTGACCAGCTGAAACTGCAACAGCAAGGAACATTAAAGGCAGGGAGCCAGTGGCAGACTTACTTACCAGTGCCAAGAAGCAAGCAGGTAAGGAAACCGACGGACGGTCCACCACTCCCAAACACATCTAATGGCACACTTTCACTCCTCGTGAGCCTGAGGAAGTCACGTCACTGAGGCTCAAGAGGAGTGAAAGTGCGCCATTTCCAACGACATTCCAGGCAGCTGTGACTGGCAGAAGTGTCAGCCAGTCACAGCGTCGCTCAAGCTGTGACTGGCTGGCAAGTCTGTCAGTCACAGCTTTGCCTGCAGTGTTGCCTGACTCTGCTGTGCGGCGCCGGCGCCTGACTTCTTGATGGGCGACCGGCGCCGACCGGCGGGCTCATCTCCCGTTGCGCGTCTGTGGCGGGAGATGCACCCGCCGTGGCTTGGTAGCATCGGGGGGCCCCGGCAGGGCCCCGGCTCAGTCTCACTTTTTGGAGACTGCCGGGGCCCAGCCCTGGCAGGCCCCGGCCCACTGAAAGCCCTGCTTACTGGTACTGCACGTGTCTCACACTCTGGCTCCCAACATATAGGCAGCATGGGGGCAGATCTTTGAGTGGGGGTACTTGGCTCCTTCTCTACAGTTTCCTAGGTTATGGCGCCATCAGGGCATCTTAACTTGTTGTTTAACTCGTATCGAACACCTAGGTTTCCCATAACCGAAATGTCTTCCCAAGACTTAGATCAATTAACAGTATATAGAGGCTCTCGCGAGCCACCAGTGCTCATGTACTTACCAAGATTTCATCTGTCAGATGGGCCACAGGGCTGCAGACTGGCAATACCGGTTGGGCGCCCCACGGCCGTTTATTTGTAAATCTTGTTACCATGGAAATTGCCTGTCTGCCAACGCTTTCGCGTTGCCCCAATGTGGTGGCCATTTTGGATCGGGATGTCTCTGTCATGGCCCTTGCCCCTGGCCCTCACTGGCAAGTCAGCCTTCCAGTTAGAGCCAGGTCAAAGGCCTTAAAACCTCATCCAAGACTCTCTTGGAGTCAGTCCTGGCGCCTTTGGCGCCAGGCTCATAACCATCATGAAGACCAACACTAGAATGGGATTATTTACTTGGGACTATTTAACTTGGGGAGGGTTCAGCCAACATGGAGGCACACACATAGCTCAGTTAAAAGGAAATGAGCTATGCGGTCTAGTCTTTTGGGTGTGGCATGCCTGGGACTACTTTACCTGGACTACTTTGGGTGTGGCAGGCCTGGGACTATTTTACCTGGACTACTTTACCTGAGACTATTTAAACCACACCCAAAGAGCAGAACATGCCTTGCGTTATTCTGCTGTGGGCAGCATAACGCTCACTGTGTCCAGTTCTTTGATGCCAGTTTACCTGAAACCAAGGACCTGCAGAGAATGAAAGAACACCGCAAAACTTACCTGGAACAGTATCCTGTCTTCAATCTATCGCTGACCTCAGTTCCACTCACCTGAAGGTACGAACTCCATCATCCGGCACCACATGCATCCTGGAATACCACAACCTGGAAAGAGGAGAAAGAAAGACAGCATTAGTAAGCATTTACTCATGTTTCCTCCCAAATGACGAAAGCCACACAATTCTTACCTGGGTAGTCATCTCTTGGTCAGTATCATTGCTGGAACATTACGACGCTCGGCGAAGAACATCGCAACCTGCAAGGAAAGAAAAGACACAGGTTAGCAATACAAAAAGTGAAACAGCGCAGCGCATCGCGCATTACTCACTGGACAGCATCGCGCACACCGCGCTTTCACCTACCGGCCCATGCTTGACAACACCCAAATACCTTTCCATACCTAAAAGGAAAGAAGCAAGACATTATTATTCGAACTAAGAGGAACATAAGAACTGCATATAAAGACTGTAAAGCAGCAAACCTACGGAGTCGCAGCAGGCCTGGATTCCCACAGGGGGGCTTGCACCAGTGAAGTAACTTGGTCGGTGCTTGCCCCCCACATCTACGTACCCCTGCCACAAGGAGGACGGAGAATCCACCTTTACAATATTAAGGTGAGGAGAAGTCCCAAGGGGTGGGTGGGGGGAGTTGAGGCCAAGGGAGGTGGGAAAACATAAAGACAATCTGGTATTGAATCCGGCTCTCCTATATTGCAGACTCATCTTTAACCAGAGGCCTCACCAAGGGACCGGGAGAGGGTTCAAGAGTGCAAATCATCCAACCATGGTTGGGTGGTGTCCCCCTGGATGTTAGGTGAGCGTAACAGAACGCAAAGCCTCAATAATATTATCCACTTGGGCGTCATGGAGACTTCAGAGACTGATCAGTTAGTTCAGTTGTTGTGACAATTACGCACTGAAGTACATTCAGCCAGGCAAGAAACCAACGCTCTTAGGAGGGATTTCATTGTTACTAAGGATTGTACAGACGAAATAAATAGACAATTGCTCCAATCACAGGCAGGACAGACCCCCTGGCCTGGTAACATTCCGCCAGCACCTGTACCAACTTCTTCCACCATTCCAGTACAAATAACCCTTCCTGGGGCAGTTCCTTTAGCTCCACCTGAACGATTTACAGAGGACGCCAAGAAGTATGCAACGTTTATGAACCAGTGTTGTCTTCATTTCCTTTGCAGACCTGGGACTTTTCCTAACGGCCAAGCACAGGTTGCTTTTGACTTGTCATATCTGAGTGGCAGTGCTGCGGATTGGTCGGTACCATTGGTAAGTCAGGATAACCCGTTGTTACATGACTTTGGGGGTTTCCAGATGGAAATGGAAAAACTCTTTGCTTATCATACCCAAGGCCAAGCATTAGACAACGAACTTTTGTCACTCCATCAAGGAAGTCAAGACTTGCTTACATATATAGCAACATTTAACAGACTAGTCGTTGAAGCTGGGTGGCCTGAGGAAAATAGGACCACACTATTTCATCGGGGTCTACGAGGGGAACTAAAGGATGTCCTTGCTCAAGTGCTTAACCCACCTAAAGACTGTGGAGAATTCATCAACCTTGTGGTGCAATTAGATCACAGATTACAAGACTGAAAAGCAGACCGGATAACGTTAGACACTCGAGCTGTGTATGTGCGGTCAAAGGATAATGTTCCACGTACATTGGAAAACACGGTAAAACCCATGTAAATCGGAGGTGTACGGCCCCCTTTAACTAAAACTGAAAGAGACAAGAGAAGGCAACAGCAATTATGTTTATATTGCGGAAAATCATGCCACTTCCTCAAAGAATGTCCAGTGAAACCACCAAGGAGAACTGTTGGAGCCACAGAGAAGGAAGATAATAACAAGGAGTCGGAAAACTACCAAGCCCGGCAAGCGTAGAGGTCCGCTTGTTGAGCGAGAAGGATGAGCCATGGACCTCACACTTTGCATTACCAGTAATTTTGATCAATCACCAACAACCGTCTCGTATGCATGCTGTCGAAGCATACATAGACAGCAGAGCAGTTGGGAATTATGTAGACCAAGATCTGGCAGCAAAGATAGGGCTTCCCTTATGCTCTAAGTCGACTACTGAAAAAGTTACTACTGTTAATAGCACAGAAATAGTTTCCGGACCAGTAACCCAATGTACAGCAGCACTAACCATACTGTGCCAGGATGGACACCGAGAATCTATTGCATTCAATCTCATCAAAGCTCCTCAGTTTCGACTAATCTTAGAGATGCCATGGTTGGTAGCTCACAACCCTCTAATAGATTGGCGTGCCAAGAAGTTGGCCTTTTCCGATGATTGTGCTTGCACCTGTTATTACCAAGAAAAGGGGAAAACAGACTTATGCACATCTGCTACTCCCAGTACGGCGGCGATTGTACTAGGTGTGACTATTACTCTAACAAATGAATAGCAAGATTTTCAAGACGTGTTCCAGAAAGAACAAGCAAATACTCTACCACCGCACAGGCCCCACGATTGTCAGATCGACCTCATACCGGGTGTGCAAATTCCTTGTGGTCAAATCTATGCACTTACTGAACCAGAAAACCTCCATTTGAAATCTTATCTTGATCAGTACCTGGCAAATGGATTTATCCACCCATCTAAATCACCGGCAGCCAGTCCCTTATTCTTCGTACCAAAGAAGGAAGGAGGTTTGCGTACTTGCATCGACTATCGCGCATTAATCCAGATCGCAGTAAAAAAATGTAATCCACTGCCCCTTATTCCCAAATTATTGGATCAAGTCAAAGACGCCCACATCTATACCAAACTGGACCTTAGTGGGGCGTACCATCTTGTTCGAGTGAAGAAAGGAGACGAATGGAAAACTGCCTTTCGTACCAAATACGGCTTGTATGAATACCAGGTAATGCCTTTTGGACTTTGCAACGCTCCTGCTGCATTCGAGTACTTTATGAATGATGTTTTGTGGGAGCTAATTGACGTTTGCGCCCTGGTTTACAATGATGAAATCTTAGTGTATTCTGCTACAAAAGAAGACCATGTCAGGCATGTCCGCTCTATCCTTACTAAACTCTGCCAACATGAACTGTATGCTAAACTCGAAAAATGCTCTTTTCATGTCACTGAAGTGGAGTTCCTCGGTTTTATCCTCACACCAAAAGGTATCAGAATGGATAGGCACAAGGTAGATGCCATTCTTAACTGGCCGTCACCAACTTAATTTAAAGGAATCCAGAGTATGTTGGGCTTTGCGAACTTTTACCGCCGATTCATCCCAGATTTTTCCCAAATAGTGCATCCAATTACATCACTATTGAGAGAAAAACAATAAAAAGTTCCATTGGACCGAAGAAGCAGAGAAGGCCTTTCAAGAACTTAAGAAAAAAATCACTTCTGCTCCAGTTCTACGGCATCCTCGCCCAGACCTCCCTTATATATTTGAAACAGATGCCTCTAGCATGGCTATGGGAGCTGTTCTCTCACAAAGGGACCCAGGAACTGGCCAGTTACACCCTGTGGCCTTCTGGTCACGAAAATTCTCACCTCCCGAACTCAACTATGCTATCACAGACAAAGAACTCTTGGCTATAAAATCAGCTTTCAAGGCATGGCGAAACTATCTCCTTGGTGCTAGACATACTGTCACGGTTATAACTGATCATCAAAACCTGCAATACCTAAAAACAGCTAAGGCTCAATCATCCTGTCAACTGCAGTGGACTTTTTCCTTCGCTGAATATGACTATGTGATCACCTACCGGCCAGGAGTCGGAAACGGAAAGGCTGACGCCTTGTCCCGCATGGGTATTGATGAAAAGGTATACATAACTCCAGATCCAGTAGCCATCATTCCATAAGACAAACTCCTGGGTCTTACGGCAACATTGACATAGGGTGAACTCCAAAACAAGATCCAACTTTTAATAGATCCCACTTTCTCACAAGAGTGGTGTACTCAAGGAGAACATTACACTATTAAAGGCCAGTTACCATATTTTAGGAACCGTCTATACTTGCCAAGTAAAGATTTACAAGAGCAGGTTATTTGGGTTTATCACGACTTCCTGATTGAAGGTCATCCTGGAATTTCCCAAACTCTAGCTAAAGTAAAACAAAACTATTGGCGGCCCACATGGCGTAAAGACATCATACAATTTATCCAATCTTGCGGTGTGTGTGCACAAAACAAGTCCCAAAAGCAGAAATCAGCTGGTCTTCTCCAACCATTGGAAATTCCTCCCGCACCATGGCACACACTGTCCCTTGATTTCATTACAGATCTACATCCCAGTCAAGAATTCAACACCATCTTAGTAGTTGTAGACTTGTTCTCTAAAATGGCACACTTTATTCCTTTTAAGGGTCTTCCAAATACATCCAATTTAGCAAAAGTATTCCTGGAGGAAATCGTACGGCTACATGGCTTTCCAGCGTTCTTGATCTTAAATCGAGGTAGTCAGTTTGTATCCAACTTCTGGAGGAAATGCTGTTCAATGGCCCAAATTGACATTCGACTATCCACAAGTCACCATCCTCAAACAGATGGCCAAACAGAAAGGATAAACCAAACCCTCGAGCAATACTTACGTTGCATGTTACATCAAGTGGAAAGAAATTGGAAGGACTTGTTATGGATTGCTGAATATGCCTATAATAATTCATTACACACCAGCACTCAACAAACCCCTTTCTACATTATATATGGTAAACATCCACGTACTTCAGAATTGGATCTCCCAACCCCTTTGGAAATGCCAGCGGTTAAAACCCTACATACGACTAATTGCCAGACTTTCAAAGAAGCAGCAGAATATTGACTCCAAGCCAAGAACAGACAAAAGAAATTTGCTGACCAACATCGTAGGAAAGCCCCCGACTATCAGATTTGAGACAAGGTCTGGTTAGCATCAAAATATGTGCCCATAAAAGGGACTCAGACCTTTCGTCCCTGATATCTGGGACCTTATCCTATTGAATCCATAATAAATCCAGTGGCAGTTAAATTAGCCCTACCACCCACTATGCAGATTCATCCTGTGTTTCACGTATCACTCCTGAAACCGGTACAACCCGGTACTCGGGTTACAACACTACCAAAACCAGTATTAGTTGACGGTGAACCAGAGTTTGAAGTAAAGGATATCCTAGACTCAAAATACACCAGATCCAAACTATACTACTTAGTTGATTGGAAGGGATATAGCCCTCAAGACAGATCATGGGAGCCTAGTGAATACATCCTTGCACCTCGCTTAATTAGAAAGTTCCATCAGAATTACCCAGCCAAACCAGGACCAGGCAGAAGTGCCACCGTGAGATGGGCCTTGGGGGGGGGGTGCTGTCATGACCCTTGCCCCTGGCCCTCACTGGCAAGTCAGCCTTCCAGTTAGGGTCAGGCCAAAGGCCTTAAAACCTCATCCAAGACTCTCTTGGAGTCAGTCCTGGCGCCTTTGGCGCCAGGCTCATAACCATCATGAAGACCAACATTAGAATGGGACTATTTACTTGGGACTATTTAACTTGGGGGGGTTCAGCCAACATGGAGGCACACACATAGCTCAGTTACAAGGAACTGAGCTTTGCGGTCTAGTCTTTTGGGTGTGGCAGACCTGGGACTACTTTACCTGGACTACTTTGGGTGTGGCAGGCCTGGGACTATTTTACCTGGACTACTTTACCTGAGACTATTTAAACCACACCCAAACAGCAGAACATGCTTTGCGTTATTCTGCTGTGGGCAGCGTAACGCTCACCGTGTCCAGTTCTTTGATGCCAGCTTACCTAAAACCAAGGACCTGCAGAGAGAGAAAGAACAATACGAAACTTACCTGGAACAGTATCCTGTCTTCCATCCATCGCTGACTTCAGTTCCACTCACCTGAAGGTACAAACTCCATCATCCGGCACTGCATGCATCCTGGAATACCATAACCTGGAAAGAGGAGAAAGAAAGACAGCATTAGTAAGTGTTTACTCACGTTCCCTCCCGAATGAAGAAAGCTACACAATTGTTACCTGGGTAGTCATCTCCTGGTCAGTATCATTGCTGGAACATTATGGCGCTCGGCGAGGAACATCGCAACCTGCAAGGAGAGAAAAGACACAGGTTAGCAATACAAAAGGTGAAACAGCGCCGCGCATCGCGCCTTACTCACCGGAGAGCATCGCGCACACTGCGCTTTCACCTACCGGCCCATGCTCATCTTCATACTGCATGACAACACCAAAATACCTTTCCATACCTAAAAGGAAAGAAGCAAGACATTATTATTCGAACTAAGAGGAACATAAGAACTGCATATAAAGACTGTAAAGCAGAAAACCTATGGAGTCGCAGCAGGCCTGGAGTCCCGCAGGGGGCTTGCACCACTGAAGTAACTTGGTCGCTGCTTTCCCCCCACATCTACGCGCCCCTGCCACGAGGAGCAGGACGGAGAATCCACCTTTTACAATATTAAGGTGAGGAGAAGGCCCAAGGAGGAGGGGTTGAGGCCAAGGAAGGTGGGAAAACATATAGACAATCTGGTATTGAATCCAGCTCTCCTATATTGCAGGCCCATCTTTAACCAGAGGCCTTACCAAGGGACCGGGAGAGGGTTCAAGAGTGCAAATCATCCAACCAGGGCTGCGTGGCGTCCCCGTGGATACCAGGTGAGCGTAACAGTCTCGTCACAGAGAGGGATAATAACTTGTATTGTGAATTCGTCAAATTCACATATGATATGCTTGGCCCCAACTTGGCCGAGTCTATACATTCTATTCTGGTCTATTTATTGCATAGATGTTATTCACAATTTTCAAAATGTCAATAGTACATCACTGACCACTTTTTATCAGGAAATTCCATCAGTACTAATCTGGCAGCTTCCTTCTACTCACATTCTATGCACATTGTCATTGGCCCTATATGTCTCCTGTTTTCATGTTACAAGATAAGAGTAATTCCTCACAGGCTTTTGTTATTGTACACAAGGCTCCCCAATGGACCCTGACACTCTGACATCTTCAAAGGAATCCTCAACCGCAGAACCCCGGTGACAAACTTGTGGAACCAAATGAATCTATCACTCAAAAGAGGAACAGTACCGCCCTCCTTCAAATCAGCATAAATTAAACCACTGATACAAAAGGAGTCAGAAAATGCAGAAGACCCAAGTGTAAGAGGATTCAATTCAACACTACAGCTAAGTCAATGCCTAGTCTGGGATACTGAATGGAAACCCTTATTGATATATCTTTATGTCCTGTTCATGCGTTCTGGATGACTACCCCTATATAACACCCCTCTCTTGGAATCCCCCTGACCCCACTGAGCCAAGAAGTAGTTCTGTTTTGCAAGTTTAAAAGGTTTATTTGATAATTTAAACAATAGATATATATATCACACTTTATAATAATTAATAATTGAATATCGCACTTAGTCTGAGCAGTAATCAATAATGGATAGTCTGGCACTAGCACACTTCTTTATAATCAATGATGAGTGGTTATAGGATGAATAAGATAGCAACAATACTTTATGGTTTCAAATGGATGCAAGGTGGAATGAAAATGCAGTACAGAAAATACTCAATATGATTTCAACAAAACAATGTAATCACTTTTCTCTGGCAATCCACTCCCCCCCTTTATGCAATGCAAGGAAATGGAAGAAAAGCACACAGTTCTCAGAAATGCAATCAAATGTAATTCCGTTCACCCCAGCAAGCTTAGACTGCAGAAGTTTGAAACACGGGCCCAAAAAGCTTTTATATGTGCTGCCAATGAAGTGAAAAATATGCTAAAATGCTTTTAATTACCTCTAGAGGTTCAGGGTGAGTGGTGTCAAGTTAATATTAGTCCAGGCTCAGTCTAGCAATGATTCAGGGATGGTTCTTAAGAGGCAAACGAATTTTAGCAAGGAAAGCAAGGAAGCTGCTGTTTTCACACGTGGAGAAATTTGCAAATCGCGGTAAAATTCGCGAGTGCGTTTCTCGCGAATGCGGCAAAAGTACAGGGAGTAGGAATGTGGTTCTAGATTCGTTGAAAAGCCAAGATTCCTAGCTTTCAGGGGAAAGTTACTGCAAGTCTCTAAGACAAACGGTCACGGAGATATGAGCGATATGGTAAAGGTCGTTTTTCAGATTTTAAATTTTAAAAGTTCAAAGTGACAAGTGACAGCTAGCAGCTAGAAATGACAGGTGACAGTTTTGCAAAATGACAGGTGTGTAACGCTCACCTGATTCCCGTAGAGGCGCCGGTCTTGACTGGGCGTATACCGTATCTTCAAAGGTGATGTGTAACACACGGCTGGCTCTTTGGGCTGGACCTCTGTGCACTGTATGTCTGACTCGAAGGGTAAGATGTCTGCAGATAGAAAATATGGGATAAAGGAACTGGGTTATTGAATGTCTCTCTCTTCTTCCCTTTCTCTTCTCCTGTAGAACCCCAAAGGTTAACGCTCTCACCTTAGGTAAGTGAACGCCGTGCTCTCCATCTGCCTCGGGGCAGGGTGCTGTAACCAGTTTCTTCACTGGATAAGGGGAGCAGGCCTCTTGACTTCAGAGGACTGCTGTCCATCGTTTACTGCACGAACGGTAAGTTTCGAGTAATTCTAATGTCTTTAAAGTCTTTAGTAATGATGTTTCTTGTTTTGCAGGGTTCCGGCGATGGCGGATGACGGGCTGAAGTGAGTTGAAGATGGAGCCCGTGTGATGAATAGAAGCGCCTGGAAGCACGTAAGTAAGCACTTGTTGCCTGCTTCACGATGCGCTCTAACTGTCTTTTTATTTTGCAGGTACAAGTTCGGAGCGGCTGCAGGGTGCCGGAATACCCACTGGGTTAGATGTGGAAAGGAGTAATGGCACGTGAGTATTAAAGATCCCCAATGTCTTTAAACGCACCTTGTTTTGTCTTTCAGATGCGGGATGCAGCGCTGAAGGCCTCCGGAGCGTGCGAAGAGTTGGTAAGCTTTTGTCTTTCAGATGCCGGAATGCAGTGTGAAGACCTCCGGAGCGCACGAAGAGTAGGTAAGCCTTTGTCTTTCAGATGCCGGAATGCAGCACAAGGCGTTGGTGACAGCCGATGGACCAGGTAAGTGAAGAGCTGTCACTGAAGACTGTAATGCTAACCTGTTCTTTCTTGTCTTTATAGGTGTTGCTGAAGACTGGATTCAGGATGGTAAGCCTTTTTCCTTAGGCCCAGGATCAGATGCAGAAGACACGATGAGCGTTCTGCTGCAGAGGATGCAGAATAACGCAAAGCAAGATTCATCCATCGGGTGTGGTTTAAATAGCCTCCTGTAGTGCTTAGGTGTCTCCTTCCACAGCCACGCCTAGGTAAGAAAAGAGTTCCTGCTTTCCAGAAGAGTTCCAGTGTTCTGAATCTAGGGAGTGGCTCCTGCCCCACCCAACAGGAAAAGTAGTTCCAAACAGAAGAGGATCAGAGGCTCAACTGGCAGGCAAGTAAGCAGCATGGTCTGCTGCAGGTAAATCCACCCAAGCATTATGAGTCCGGCGCTTCCAGCGCTGGGACTGGGCATATTTATGAGCCTGGTGCCACTGGCGCCAGGACTGGGTCCAAAAGGTCCCAATTGGGACTGGTTGGCACTCGGAACCTGGGTTATGGATCTGCTTCCAAGGGAGTTGGGAAAACCCTGACCTTTTGGAAGCAGAGATCATGACAGTACCCCCCCTCAAGGCCCCTCCCAAACCGGGCTTCTCCGGGGGTTTTGGCTTGTCAGGAAATGTTCGGTGAAATCTTTTGATTAGGCGAGGAGCGTGGACATATTCAGCAGGTTCCCAGGATCTCTCTTGGGGGCCGTAGCCTTTCCAGTCAATTAGGTAAAATAGTTTAGATTTGGAGATCTTGGAGTCCAGAATGCTTTTGACTTCAAACTCGAGTTCTCCATCAACTAGGATAGGTTTTGGAGATTTAGTTAGTCGGGTTTGAGGTTGCACGGGTTTTAATAGAGAGACGTGGAAGACCGGGTGTATCTTCATGTGCGGGGGCAAGTCCAACTTGACCGCTACTGGGTTTACTATGGTAGTGATGGGATAGGGACCAAGGTATCTTGGGTTGAATGTGCGTGGCCCTTTTAGAGGTAGATATTTGGTGGATAACCAGACTTGATCCCCTACTTGATATTGAGGGGCTTCCTTCCGATGTTGATCTGCTCCTTTCTTGTATTGTTCTTTAGCCCTTTGAAGGTGAGAAACAGCTTCCTTAAAGGCTTGGGTGATTGTAGAATGCAGGTAGTCTACTGCTGGTGTTTCAAGATCTTGGAGGGGATCCAACTCCGAGGTTCGAGGGTGACTGCCGTACAAAAGAAAAAACGGGGTTTTCCCAGTTCCCGAATGGACAGAGTTATTGTAGGCATATTCGGCTATCCAAAGGATGTCTTTCCAAGTTTTTTCAGTTTGTTGCAGCATGCAGCGTAAATACTGTTCCAGAGTTTGATTGGTCCTCTCGGTTTGTCCGTCGGTCTGAGGGTGGTGACTGGTCGATAGTCTCACATCAATTTGAGCCGACCGACAGCAACTTCGCCAAAAATGAGAAATAAATTGACTACCTCGATCCGAAATTAGAACCGAAGGAAAACCGTGCAGTCGGACGATGTTTTCGAGAAATTCTCGGGCCAGAGTTGCTGCTGTTGGCAAGCCTTTGAGCGGAATGAAATGCGCCATCTTGGAGAATAAGTCCACGATTACTAGAATCGTATTGTATCCGGAGCATGGAGGTAGATCGGTGATGAAGTCCATAGAAAGCGTATGCCAAGGGCGAGGTGGGATGTCAATAGGGCGTAAGAGGCCTGCTGGTCTTTCCTTTTGACTCTTGTTTTGGGCGCATACTCCACAGGACATTATAAAGTCTCTGATATCTTTTATCCAAGACGGCCACCAGAAGTAGCGCTTGATCTTTTCTGAGGTCTTGGCCATACCGGGATGTCCTTCCATTAAAGAATCGTGATAACAAGAGATTACTTTTTTCTGTAAATCTGTGCTGGGTAGGTATAATCGTTCTTGGAAATACAATAAGTTGTCCTTTACTGCAAAGTCCTTTCCCTGCAGATGCCAATTCTGTATGTCTGCTGGAGTTACAAGTTGCCTGGCTTTATCCTTAACTTCCTCTATGGATTCTGTGGCGATTACACCCAGAATTCTTTGTTCGGGAATGATTGGTACAGGTTTAGGGTTGATCAAGTGTTCTTCTACTCCCATCCGAGAAAGGGCATCAGCTTTACCGTTCTTTGTACCAGGTCGATAGGTAATTATGAAGTCAAACTCGGCAAAGAATAATGCCCAACGGAGTTGTCTAGAGGATTGGGCTTTTGCGGTTTTCAAATATTGCAGGTTTCGGTGATCCGTAATCACAGTAACGGTGTGTCGGGCCCCCAGCAGATAATGCCGCCAAGCCTTAAAGGCAGACTTGATAGCCAGAAGTTCCTTGTCAGTAATCGTGTAATTGATTTCAGGAGGCGAGAATTTGCGGGACCAAAATGCCACGGGATGCAACTGATTGGTTACCGGGTCCTTTTGTGATAGAACTGCCCCCATGGCAAGGCTTGAAGCATCAGTTTCCACGATGTAGGGGAGTTCGGGGCGAGGGTGTTTTAAGATTGGTGCAGAGATAAATTTAGTCTTCAAATCCTGGAAAGCTTGTTCCGCCTCGGTAGACCATTCAAAACGTTTGTTTTTCTTTAACAAGGCAGTGATGGGCTGGACTATTCGAGAGAATTCGGGGATAAACCTGCGGTAAAAGTTAGCGAAGCCTAACATGCTTTGCACACCTTTTACGGAGGATGGTGATGGCCATTTGAGAACTGCATCGACCTTCTTTGAATCCATACGCACTCCGCCAGGTGATAATATGAATCCCAAGAATTCAACTTCAGTCACGTTGAAAACACATTTTTCCAACTTAGCGAAAAGTTTGTGTTGACGCAATCTTTCGAGGACCATTTTCACGTGTTTCCGATGTTCAGATTCCGATGAAGAATAAACGAGGATGTCGTCAATGTAAACAACAACACACACATCTATGAGCTCTCTGAGGACATCTTTCATAAAATATTGAAAGGCGGCCGGGGCATTGCAAAGTCCGAAGGGCATGACCTGATATTCAAATAGCCCATACTTGGTGCGGAAGGCCGTCTTCCATTCATCGCCCTCTTTTACTCGTACCAAGTGGTAAGCTCCTCTAAGATCCAGCTTTGTATATATGCATGCTTTTCTGACTTGGTCCAGGAGTTCAGGGATCAAAGGTAACGGATATCTATTCTTAACGGTGATCTGGTTCAGGGAGCGATAATCTATACAAGTTCTAAGGTCTCCTTCCTTTTTTGGAACGAAGAACAAAGCTGAAGAAGCAGGGGACTTGGAAGGACGAATAAACCCATTTGCCAGGTATTGATCCAGGTATTGTCGAAGGTGAAGGTTCTCAGGCTCGGTGAGGGCATAAATTCTACTACAAGGAGGAGTAGATCCAGGTATCAGGTCTATCTGGCAGTCATAAGACCTATGAGGAGGTAGAGAGTTAGCCTGATCCTTCCGGAAAACATCTTGGTATTCTAGGTATTCGGGAGGTAACTGGGGAGTCTCTGAAGAAATTGCTGCCAGTGCAACACCAGGTGGAGGGTGACAAGTAGAGACACATTCTGGAAACTGGACCGTTCTTGCTCGCCAATCGATCAGAGGATAGTGTTTCTCTAACCAAGGTATTCCTAGAATAATCTGAAACTGAGGGGCCTTGATCACATCGAACACTATCTTCTCATGGTGTCCATCTTGACTTACTAGCGTCACCTCTTGAGTGGTATGCGTTACTGGCCCGGAGGCTATCTCCGTACCATCCACCGTAGTAATGACGTCCTTTACAGCCTTGGGACAAAGAGTTAGATTCATCCTCAAAACCATTTCATGATCCACATAATTGCCGATGACACCGCTGTCGACGTAAGCTTCAATTGCATGTAATCGATCCGGATTATCAGGGCTAATGAGGACCATAGGTATCACGAAATGCGAGGTCACGGAACTGGTTTTCACGCTCGGCAAGAGGACCTCTATTCTTGTCGGGCGAGGTCGTTTCCCTGCTCAGAGTTTGTAACTTTGGTAACTGCAGCTCCTACTGCCTTCTTGGCAGGTTTCACCGGACAGTCTCGAAGAAAGTGCCCTGAGTTTCCGCAATAGAGGCATAATTGCAACTGTTTTCTCCTTTCCCGCTCCTTTTGTGTTAGAGTACCTTTCAGACCCCCTATTTGCATGGGTTCCCCGGAGTCTACTCCTTTGGAAGGAGTTGGCGGTTTGGAAAATACTCGAGCATCAAACTTGGAACGATCGGCCTTCCTGTTCTGCAGTCTGTGATCTATTTGAACGACTAAGTCTATATAGTCCGAACAATCTTGTGGGGGATTCACTACTTGGGCTAACACATCTTTGAGCTCTCCACGTAGACCTCTATAAAACAGCGTAATCCTTTTGTCCTCAGGCCATTGAGTTTCCACTATCAGTCTGTTGAAAGACGCAATATAAGCCAAAAGGTCTTGATTACCTTGTCGCAACGAAAGAAGCTCATTGTCCAAGGCCTGCCCCTGTGAATGTCTTGCGAACAGTTTTTCCATACTGAGCTGAAAAGCTTGAAAATCATGGAGGACCGGATCATCTTGATTTACTAGAGGGATCGAACAGTCTGCCGCATTGCCACTAAGGTACGAAAGCACGAAAGCTACTTTAGCTTGATCAGTTGGAAAGGCTGCTGGCCGGCATAAGAAATGCAACCGGCACTGATTGATAAATACTGCAAACCTCTTTGGGTCACCAGAAAATCGTTCGGGCGGAGCCAGAGGTACATTCCCAGGTAGGTTGATCTGCACTGGATTCATAGAGGATGTAGAAGGAAGATTTCCCCCAGATGCGGGTAACGGGGTCTATCCGGCTTGTGACTGTAGCAATTGTCTAGCGAGATCATCTGTTCGCTCCTTGGAAATAATCAGTTCCCTTCTTAGAGCGTTCGTTTCCTGACGGGCTGCATGCACTTCTGCCCTTAGTTCCCCAAGTAACTGGGCTAGCTGGTCGGTATCCGAGGTTTCCATAGCGCCTGGACGGGAGTTTTGTGGTAGGCTTTGCGTTCTGTAACGCTCACCTGATTCCCGTAGAGGCGCCAGTCTTGACTGGGCGTATACCGTATCTTCAAAGGTGAAGTGTAACACACGGCTGGCTCTTTGGGCTGGACCTCTGTGCACTGTATGTCTGACTCGAAGGGTAAGATGTCTGCAGATAGAAAATATGGGATTAAGGAACTGGGTTATTGAATGTCTCTCTCTTCTTCCCTTTCTCTTCTCCTGTAGAACCCCAAAGGTTAACGCTCTCACCTTAGGTAAGTGAATGCCGTGCTCTCCATCTGCCTCGGGGCAGGGTGCTGTAACCAGTTTCTTCACTGGATAAGGGGAGCAGGCCTCTTGACTTCAGAGGACTGCTGTCCGTCGTTTACTGCACGAACGGTAAGTTTCGAGTAATTCTAATGTCTTTAAAGTCTTTAGTAATGATGTTTCTTGTTTTGCAGGGTTCCGGCGATGGCGGATGACGGGCTGAAGTGAGTTGAAGATGGAGCCCGTGTGAGGAATAGAAGCGCCTGGAAGCACGTAAGTAAGCGCTTGTTGCCTGCTTCACGATGCGCTCTAACTGTCTTTTTATTTTGCAGGTACAAGTTCGGAGCGGCTGCAGGGTGCCGGAATACCCACTGGGTTAGATGTGGAAAGGAGTAATGGCACGTGAGTATTAAAGTTCCCCAATGTCTTTAAACGCACCTTGTTTTGTCTTTCAGATGCGGGATGAAGCGCCGAAGGCCTCCGGAGCGTGCGAAGAGTTGGTAAGCTTTTGTCTTTCAGATGCCGGATGCAGTGTGAAGACCTCCGGAGCGCACGAAGAGTAGGTAAGCCTTTGTCTTTCAGATGCCGGAATGCAGCGCGAGGCGTTGGTGACAGCCGATGGACCAGGTAAGTGAAGAGCTGTCACTGAAGACCGTAATGCTAACCTGTTCTTTCTTGTCTTTATAGGTGTTGCTGAAGACTGGATTCAGGATGGTAAGCCTTTTTCCTTAGGCCCAGGATCAGATGCAGAAGACACGATGAGCGTTCTGCTGCAGAGGATGCAGAATAACGCAAAGCAAGTTTCATCCATCGGGTGTGGTTTAAATAGCCTCCTGTAGTGCTTAGGTGTCTCCTTCCAGAGCCACGCCTAGGTAAGAAAAGAGTTCCTGCTTTCCAGAAGAGTTCCAGTGTTCTGAATCTAGGGAGTGGCTCCTGCCCCACCCAACAGGAAAAGTAGTTCCAAACAGAAGAGGATCAGAGGCTCAACTGGCAGGCAAGTAAGCAGCATGGTCTGCTGCAGGTAAGTCCACCCAAGCATTATGAGCCCGGCGCTTCCAGCGCTGGGACTGGGCATATTTATGAGCCTGGTGCCACTGGCACCAGGACTGCGTCCAAAAGGTCCCAATTGGGACTGGTTGGCACTCGGATCCTGGGTTATGGATCTGCTTCCAAGGGAGTTGGGAAAACCCTGACCTTTTGGAAGCAGAGATCATGACAAGGTGACAGTTAGCAGGCAGTTCTACTTAGATTAAAATAGATTGAATTATATTATTTTAACTAAGAGATTGGTTCTGCACAGTTCTGCTGGGTACTCACAATATATTTTTGAAATAAATGGGCCTCGCCACGGATCTGGTCAACAGGTTTTCTTCACGCGCCACGGACGGTCTCTGCGCACAGCGTCTGGGTCAGCTCTCTAGTTCTGCGAACAACGGTCTGGGTCAGCTCTGCTCTGGGTACAGCACTGCTTCTGGATCTTTCTGCACAGCTTTCTCTGGACCCAGCGCTGATCTGCACGGCTCCTGGATGCTGCTCTCGCTGTTAGGTTTGCTGGATGCTGAGGCCCACTGAGAAGAGTTCTCAGTTTGTGGGTTTAGGCCCTTGCTTTGAGTTCTGAATCAAGTTCTTTGGAGTTTTAAAGTCTAAGTGTGGAATCTAGTATCTTCTGGATGTTGTGTGGTCCGGCAGAGCGCGTTGCAGCAAATGGAATTGACTGTCTCTATCTGTCCTGACTGTCTGCTTTTATGTGTTTTGAAAATGGGTGGAGAGGCTAGCTTCCTAGGCCCTACCCCTCTCCACTTGTCATTGGCCACTTCATCCTCTTCCCCTTGATTGGGGGAATGAAATGAAGTGTCATCATGATGAGGTCTGTTTATGGTACAGAGAACCCACCCCTGTCAACTTTACACACAATCTATATTTGCTCAAAAAGACATATTTCATAGCTACACAGTGGTTTGAAATTACATGCGCCCATCACATATCACATGAGATATACCCTGTCCAAATCTGCTCTTCCTGAGAGCTTGCATTGAGAAATGGCAACATATTTCACTTTTTGGTCAGGTTACCAATATCAGATTCTTACTCAAATTTACCCAAATGTGTGCAAGGCATGCAGGCATTAATTGATGAAGTATCAGACTTTTCACATCCAGACATTTTAAGTAATACCCTCTTAACTGCTAGTTTGCCCCCAGATCATGCTACCGGTTCTAAAAACCTCTTAATATGTGGGCAGAAAAATCACAAGAATTATGGTATCATTTAAATAATTATGACACGTCCGTACTATGAGTTATTCATCTTTTTCTAAAACCATATTCTGGCTACAGGGGTGTGGTTTCCCAAGTCACATGGTGTAGAAACCAGTTTGTCCAGTTTCTGCCAGGCTCAGAGGCCCTGTCCCTCCCAGCTTCTGCCAAGAGGAAGCTGTTTTACGGTCCCCCAATAAACCATCTGCCTGGGCCCTGGAAGGCCCATTGTTCAAGAGGAAGCCATTTATGGCCACTTCAATAAACCCTCTGCCTGGGTCCTATGTTTAGTCTCTAGCAGTCCCTTGGTAATTCAATCAGAGAAGTGTCATATCCCTTTTGGTGGGAACAGCAAAAGGCAGCTAGGCCTGGGAACTGCTGTGGATCCAGTTTCACTCCAATTGGGGGGAAGTTGTCAAGCAGAATCCAGTTCCTTAAGCCAGGCCCCCAGCTAATGTCACTTTTAGTTACCCAGTTTTCTGCATTCAAATAAAACTAACCATTTTTACATATGCAGCTAGAATGCTGATTCTAAGTTTAAAACTATGACATTTAAACAATTGCAACCTATGTGACACTCAAAAGTAGGTCACTCATTTCTTTTAAACATTTAGATTTTTAGTGTCTTTCAGTCCAAATTTACTTAAACTGCTGAAATCCACAGCTCAGCCAGTCTTGTTATAAACCTTCAAGTCACTTCAGAAATACTTTACATTGTATCCACCTCTCAGTAAGTCTTTCTTTGGCCTGCTTTGGGTTCATTTATTCAGTTTTACACAAAAAAAAAGTCTGGTGTTGTTTTAAACCGCCGGCTTTCTGATAGTGGTGAGTACTGGTAATGCACCCATTTTTGGGATTTAAGAAACTGAATTCCCCACAATTCTAGGTTGCTTTTGGCAATCAGCATTGCCATTCCCAATGGTTTCAGACTGCTGTGTGGGTAGTCCAATGGTGGTTTTAGGCAGTGCCCTTCTGTGCCCATAACATCGGCAAAAATTAGTGGCAGCCTATTCTTCATGCACTTCCCTGTGCATTTTCTGGGAAGCTCTGGCCATCATGATGTTTTCCATGTCAGTACAGCACAGTTTTGAGGTAGGGCTCGGATGCATGGATAAAAACATCCCACACAAGCAACTACACACCAATATCCAACCTGCTCTATCCAGCAAAGATCCTGGAGAACCACATGTACAAAATCCTTCTTAAATACATCGAAACAAATGGAATACTTGACCAGTCACAAGTTGGCTTCAGGAACAGAATCAGCACTTCTATCGATATGAGACGACCTGAAAATAATTGCAGACGATGATGGCCATTCAGCCATGCAAACTAATAAAAAAGATTGATGGAATGTGGCATACAGGAATTTGGACTAAAGTTGCTTACCTCATTACTAACAAACTGAACCGAACGAACCTACCTACCACCGTTCGCCTCAAACACCAAAAACATATCCTGCAGTGTCCCACAGGGATCCAGCCTCTCCCCTCTGCTTTTCAACATCTACTTGTGCCCAGTGATGAAAATCATTCAAACCCATGGACTAGTCGCTTACAACTACGCAGATGACACACATCTGATTGCAAAAATAAACAGAACCAAGGACCAAAATAACAGCCTCAACAACTGCCTCACAGACATCTACAACTGGATGACAATGGACAGCCTTAAACTGAACACATCAAAAATGGAAATAATGCTCTCACCCGCAGGATTTGACAGAGGGAACCCCCAACTGGATTGGCCAATCAGCATGGGAATGCAACAGATACTACTGATGTATTAAATGACCTAGGAATACGCATGGACAACAGACTATCACTGGAACCGCAAGTCAATGCAATCGCCAAAAAATGCCTCTTCCTCCTACGACTGCTCAGAGGATTACTCGCCTGCCTCTCCCTTCCCACAGAACCCTCACAATCACATCCCTGCTGCTCACAAGAATTGACTATACAAACAGCCTCTACTTAGGAATGCCGGAAAGACTTACCAAGAAACTCCAATGGGTGAAAAATACAGCAGCCAGGATCCTATTTAAATTGAAGAGACCACATTACTCCAGCACTGAAAAGCCTACAATGGTTACCAGTAAAAAAGTGCATAAAATTCAAAGCACTCTGCATCTCCCACAAAGCCTTGCACAGACAAGGAGTGGCATTCCTCCAAGACAAGATTAGCCAGTATTGCTCAGGAAGGGAACTAGGATTCAGCAACGCTGCTACAAATAGATGGAAAACACTATGAAAAAAGGAAATTCGGCAGAAAAGTGTTCTTACGTCTAATTGCTAACATCTGGAACAACAGGTCCAAAGAAATTAGAACCACAGAAGACCACACCACCTTGAGGAAACTGCTCAAAACCTGACTATTCAGCAGACAATGACAACCTCAAAGGGACACTGGCAACAACAACCCCAAAGACAAACAACTAGAGAGGAGACGAGATGGCCCAAAGAACCACAAACAAGAACCTTCCTAGATACCATCAAGCGCCAACCAAAGAGCTGCGCCAGAGGCTCCAACAAACTGACCGACTCATTAACCCATTCCCCCTTTGTGCTCCTCCAAAATAACTGACGCCACTACACCAGACCTTGGACTAGCCACACCACACATAAACAAACAGAGAATCAATCCTATGTTCACACCCAGCATCTTTAGATGCTGAATCATTATCCTAAAGCTACGACCACCCGTGACTCTGGATCCCTTATGAACACTATCTAACCAGTGTGCATGGCTAAACCCCTATAACCCACACAGCCCACACAACACACTGACACGAACACAAAACACTACCACACACCCGAGGCACTGAATCATACCCATACGGTTACAATGCCTGATGCCTCTCGCACAAACGCCCACATGCAAAACAACACTCACAGATGCCAGTTCCTCCTGGTTCTGAACCTATCCTCTCACCCTATCCCCTCAAACCTCCCCGCTTCCCTCTCTTGCAGAGCCATGCAAGTGCCTGGAGACTACACTTGGGCGGTTGCAGTGTGCGGTATAAATCAACATAACATAACAGACATGCTGGGTGGGGACGGTCCAGGGGCTGAGCAAGTGCTAAGGGGTGCCCAGAGGGCAAGTGCCAAGGGAAGCAGGGGGAGGAGATAAATAGTATGAGGGTGGGGGTGGACAGCCTTGGTAGGCTGGTCATGGAAAGGGGCCCAAGGGCAAGTGCTGATAGGGAGAGGTGCCGGGGAGACTTGTCAAGGAGGGCCTGACACCAGTGAGACTCATAAGGGGCACAGTCAACCAGTGGAAGCTAGCAGGGGAGGAGATTGAAGGAGGAGGAGAAGAGGAAGGACTTGAGGAGATTCCAGAACTAAAGGAGATCCGGCTTAAGTCGGAGAGGGGCAAGGTGGCCGTTGCAGAGAGATTCCCCTGTGGAGGAAAGAGATCTACCCCCCACTCTCTACTTGGAGAAACATCTAGTCTGCAGAGATTTGGAACTGGAAGACCAAAGAACTCTAGCAGGGAGGTATTTGGGAGGAGAGAGTTGGATGTAGCGGTGTCCCAGGACCCAGAAAGCCTTGTGGATGATGCAAAAGGTCTTGCACTTGATCCTTGCAACCTACAGGAGCCAGTGGAGAGATTTTAGGGCTGGAGAGATGCAGTCCCTGGGTTTAAGGCCAATGAAAAGTCTTGCAATCCTGTTCTGGATTAGTTGAAGACGGCGAAGTGAGAAGAAGGGTAGATTAAGGAAGGGGCTGTTACAGTAGTCGAGCCTTCAGAGAACCAGAGCTACAGAAACATTGAGTTTAGGTGAGGAAAGGGTGTATGCTTCTAAGGAGGTGAAGCCGAAAGTGTGAGCGATATGGGAGAGAAGGAAAGAGAGGAGTCGAAGATGACACCCAGGTTTTTTGCCAATGCTTGTTTTTAACAAGACTTTGGTGACAGACACGCAGAGTGCTTATAAATCGAGTGGCTGAAAGCAGACCTCGTAAGACATTTTTATTACACCAGTAGCGAGTTTAGAACTCCAATTAAGTCATTATCTCTCAGAAGACTGCTTTAAAAAAAACAAACAGGCAGGTACTTTGAATGTTAAGTTTGATGGTAAGGCTTGAGTTGAATGAGCACATAGTTTCCATGAGGTGGTGTTTGGGGGGTGGGGGAGTGCATGAACTGGGTGGGAATCGCCACAGGGATTAAGATAGCTATGGGCAGTCAATGGGTGGGCACATAACCAAAAAGCACCTACAGGCTGTGTTTCCCTCCTCACATGCCATTCAGCTTATATGTGTCGCAAGTGACACCTAATAGACCAAACTAAAAGGAGGCATGCTTGTGTTCCCTATTCACACCAGACACTGCAACAAGGAGGTGTATGAAGTCTGCTGTGGGTTGGTTGCATTATTAATGAATGTTTTTTGCACCTTCAAACAAGCAGGCAGGCTTGCACATTCAATATGCAATTGATCTATTATTCTACAAATAACCAAATATTCAAGGAGACCTGTTGTTGGGACTTGAAAATGCATATGGGCCATCAGAATTAGCAGCCCCAACATTAGCACTTTGCAAATAGAGTTGGTATTTTGCACATGAATGTGTCAGTGAAGGTGAACTTGCACCATTGATCCATTTTCATTAATTGATGCCTACTGGGCAGCCCTTATCTGACAACAGAGCTGTAAATCACAGCTCCAAAGAGCACTGCAGGAAGTCCAATTAGCTCTGGCTAGCAAATACGGTATACCTTAATAACACAGAGGCCTCTCCTGTTGCAAAGACCCTCACTTCTGGGTCTTGGAACTCAGACTGCTGTGCCAGGAGACAGAGAAAAATCCAGATGTATTGTTTGTAAACTGGACAACCGGACAGAGCTTGAAAAATACGGTCAGTCCTGAAGAAACCTGGGCACGTGGCAACTCTAATATTGGTCTCAATATCAACCCCAAAACAGGGTCGGACTGTGCTATAAAACTGTCTCGGGCACCAATGAAAAAATGGGCCACAGTTGCAAATGGCTATTCATTCCTTTTGTGACAGATGTTTTGCGTAGCACCCAAGGGGGAGTTTTTTGATAAAATGTGAAGCAAATTGTGCATTTTACAGAATATTTATTCAGCAACACTGTCTTTTTATGTATTTATATAGCGCCTTATGTATCATTGGTATGATCTCAAAGCGCTGGTAGGCTGAACGCCCTCGGGAACCGCAGTTCAGTCAGTAGAGAGAGAGAGTGTGGTATGGTGTGTGGGTGCACCGGATGTGTGTGCAGCTGGTGTGGTTGTTGCATGATAACTGCTTCTTAGCGGTATGTGTGGTGCTGAGGAAATCAGTTGGATGTGTTCAGTCTAGAGGGTGGACACCCAGACTGAGTTCTGGCTGCGTTAGGCCTGAGGAGACGCTTAAGCTAGCCGTAAAGTGCTCCGCTAGCTGTGTTTTATTAGAATGATGTGGAGTTTGTGGGGTCATGTCATTATGAGAACAGCTAGACCGAATGTGTCATACTACAGCTGTGTTCTAGTTGAATGATGGTGTATAAGGGAGGGTAAGCATAGTAGGGTGATATGGTGGTTATCAGTAAAGCACCTGCTATCAAGCTTGAGAGCAGGACAGGGGGTGTACATTAGGCACAATTTCTAAGTTCAACAATAAGTGTGAGACATGATATCATTCACAATCTAAGTGCGGGATATGCTATCATTCACAATTCCAACTAAGTGAGGGACATGCTACAGTCATAATTGTATCTAGATGAGGCACATGCTATCATTCACCATTCCATCTAAGTGTGGCGCATGCTACCATTCGCAATTCCATCCAAGTGTGGGACATGATATCATTCACAATTCCAACTAAGTGAGGGATATGCTACAATCATATTCTATCTAGATGTGGTACAATGCTATCATTAACAATTCCATCTAAGAGTGGCACATGCTATCATTCACAATTCCAACTAAGTGAGGGACATGCTACAGTCATAATTCTATCTAGATGAGGCACAGGCTATCATTTGCAATTTCATATAAGTGTGGACATGCTACCATTCTCACTTCCATCAAAGTGTGGCACATGCTATCATTCACAATTCCTTTCAGGTGTGGCACATGCTATCCTTCACAATTCTATCTATCATTTACAGTACCAACTAAGTGAGGGATATGCTACCAATCATAGTTCTGTCTGGATAAGTTACATGCTATCATTTACATTTCAATCTAAGTGTGGTTCATGCTATCATTCACAATTCCATCTAAGTGTGGGACATGATATCATTCACAAGTCTATCTAAGTGCAGGATATGCTATCATTCACAATTCCAACTAAGTGAGGGATATGGTACAATCCTAATTCTATCTAGATGAGGCACATGCTATCATTCCCAATACTATCTAAGTGCGCTGTATGCTATTTGCACAATTCCATCTAAGTGTGGCACATGCTATCATTTACAATTCCAACTAACTGAGCTATATGCTACCAGTCATAATTCTGTCTAGATGAGGTACATGCTATCATTTACAATTCAATCTAAGTGTGGTTCATGCTATCATTCACAATTCCATCTAAGTGTGATACATGCTACCATTCGCAATTCCATCTAAGTGTGGGACATGATATCATTTACAAGTAAGTCTATCTAAGTGTGGCATATGCTATTTTCACCCTGGGCAAAACTATTAGCCGCATGATGAAGTAACTCATCAAACTGGCCCACATTGGCCAAAAAAGTGTCCGACTTTGACCCAAAAAACTGGTCCACACTAGCATTTTGCATTTTTGGTTCAGCCCTGGGCCTATTGGCATATAGCTCAGTCCAAGCCTGCCCCAAAATACAGCACAAGTGCAGCCAATCGTTTTACTGCTAGTTGTGTCCTTGTCATTTAACAGGCAGAATCATACCAGCACATTTATCTGCCGTCAACACATGAGGGCATCTTGGGCTGAAAGGCAGTTCCTGTGCACTCATGCATGTGCCATTCCCAGGGTATTGCTACCATAGGTTATAACAGCTTGCTTGGGAAGTGAGACACCCTGGAGTGTGATGCTCACCACCAATGATCGAATGATGTTCATTTTCTTTCCCACATTATTAATTACAATAATATCTATTTCTTATATCGTGCTACACACCAAGGGATCTCAGAGCACTGAAATAACAGATGACATTATTATCCCACAGAGTGGTACTCAATTGATCGACCACAGGAGGATGAAAGGCTGAGTTGATCTTTCCGGGATTCGGACCTGCCACAGCAAGCTGTGTACAGATTTCAGGGGTGAGCGTTCAACTTGCTGTGCTGTCCGACTGACTATAGTCATTCGTTATAACAGAATGAATGTAAGTGAGCGCCCTCACCCTTCTTGCCCTACTTGTGTCTTAGTTGAGTGCAGGAGTTCTTCTCTGCCACCCCCTATGATCCTGCTCCCATGGCCCACTGGCAGCAAACACCAAGCATCTCAATCATCTTAATGCGGCGCCTCGGCCACCTTGCACCTGCCCTTAGAGCCGAGATGCCTGTCCTAGACTCTGATTGGGCCCTTCATACCCATGGGTGCCTGCAGATTGGCCGCCGTGTGTCTGGGGGATGGGCCTCACTGCTCAGAGTGCACTTGGATAGCGTGTCTTGCCCAGGTGGCTTGTCAAAGTGAAGCCTACCTCTTCGCTGAGCTTGCTTGCCATCCAATCATCTTGTGTCCTTGCTGTCCCCTCCTCTGGCACAGCATGTTAACTGTGAATACATTTCGCACCCCCACTCTATATGTTGTATTTCACTCCTGCGCTTTCATCGGCCTTGGCCTTTCTTGCTCGGCCACCCATTGCCCCCTCTTTCCTTTGGCGCTGTCTTTTCTTAATGCTCCTAATCCTCCCCTGCCTTTTTCCCCTTTCCCTGCCCATAGGGTACCTTCCCTCTTAGGATCACTGTATTGACCCCTTTTGTGACTCAACTGAATGGGATTGAATTTTGAGTTCGCATTTACCTCAAACTGCCTGTTTTGACAAGATCACATATTTGTTGTATGTATTGAAATGGACAGCTCTATATTAATGTGTGCTAATAGACCAGTTGGTCTTTACCTCTAAATACATATACTTTGTATCAATCCAGCGAGGTGTGTCTTGTACTTAACAAAGAACGAACAATTGAAACAACGGTATAGGAGAGGCAGACCCATTAATTTGTTTTATTATTAGTTAGCCCCCCCTGGGCAGAATGGGTTCTTAACCAGGAGCCCCTATATACTCTTGGTGTTTACAGCCTCCTGCCCCGGGCTCTGCAGATCGTCTTTGTGCCCCTTTCGTCCTCCCCATCGCCATTACCATGCCGCCCGCACTCTGGCACATGCAGGCATCGCTGTTTCCTGTCTGCCTCTACACTTGTGGAATTGGCCCTTGACAGTGGGTTATTTTCTCCAAATTCGACATCTTTCTCATCATACCTTGGAATGGAGGTCTCAGATGGGACACTGACTACCGGCCTCATCCCATCCCCAAACTGGTGCTTTATTTCCATGGCATTGGATCTATCATGGTGGAAGGAAACCACAAGCACCTTCTCACTTCTGATCTTCTTCTGAGTTCCTTACTCGTGCTGCTTCAAACCCTCCCCACCTCTGCCCATAATCACATCAACAGAATTGATGTGCCTCCTGTCCCTGGTGTTGTTCTCCATACATCACCCAAAGCCACCACTTTGATGTCACTACACTCTATTGTCTCCCATCAAATTGCTCCAACACACAGGGATTACTGGCCCATCCGCCACGTCCAACACTTTTGAACCCTTCGGATTCAGGTTCCTCAGGTGAGAACATTAATTCTAAAAAGACATTCAACATTGGCACACTGTGAAGTAGACTGGCCACCAAGCATGCCCCGACATTCATGATGTCCTGGTGGACTGGTTATGGATATCCGGCCTTCAAATACACATGGTTCGGGGCTAATTTCACTAGCTTACTAGATGTTCTTCCTTCTGTTGGGTGCAAGATTCTCTCTAAATTCTGCTTTGGAGATTGCATGGCCCGTAGTCGCCCAACATATCTCCCAGTGCTGAGGCTCTTGCTAATCCTTTGGACTCCTTTCAAATCTTGTTGTGCGAATGTTCCCCAATTCATAACACTACACATTTTGCAGCAGTCATCTACAAGCCACCGGCTGATGCAAAGACATTTCTGAAAGAATGGCCAAAATGTATCTCCAGCATAGAGTCTCATACTGCTGACATGAGTATTTGACTGGACTGCCCCTCAAACACCACCAATGCTTCGTTCCTGTAGAACGTTGATAATCTGCCAGCGACCCACATTGGGGGTACAGCCTCAGTACCACCCACTTCTCTAACCCTTAGCTCTGGCGTTTTAACATGACCACATCTCATAATTTGAGTACTTCCTGGTCTCTGCTCAGCTCCCCACAGTTAGTGACAGAGCTCACCTCTGGCCAGCCTCCAGCAGAATCTCAATCCTGGTCTGGCCTATGAAACAGAGCCCCAGGGGTGGACTGGTCTATAGGGAACTCTGGAGATTTCCCAGTGGGCCTCTGCACCCTGGGCCTCTTTTGTGTGGTATTTCCAAATTTTCTCATAGGAAAAGCATTGGGCTTGCTGAAAATGTGTCATATGGGGCCACTTTGGACATTACTTTGGACATTATTTCCAGGGCCTCTTTTGGTCCCCAGTCATTATTTCCAGGGCCTCTTTTAGTTCCCAGTCCACCCCTGCAGAGCCCTACATCTCTTTGTTGGGTTGCACATCTTCGCCTAGTGATATGCTACAAAAACTGGGGAAAAAATATTTCCAGCGCTGTCGAATTGCTGGAGCCCACTCTCCTAATACCTCTCATGCCTTCTTCTAAAGCAGGTGGCATGAAACTGATCTAGCACCCCTGAAGCTAAAATGAAATGTCAAAAGAACTAAGCAGTAATGGCAGAATTGCATGCCTGTGATACCAAAGGGGTACCACCGTGCCATCACCCGGAAGAAAAATGAGTCTTGCAACAGAATTGCATTGCCCAGGCCAGCAATATTCCTCTGAAGTTATACAAATCATCAGATTATTACACATGTACATCAAATGCCGAGTTACGACCCCTCTATCACAATAAATGATTAAATAAATAGCGACCTTCTGTGAAGAGAGAGTTGAAGGTATTGCCAACCTAGTTGCTTCCCAGGGACCCTCTAACCAACTTACAGCCATCATGGAGACCTACTGTCTGCACTTTACGACCGCATCAAGACAGTGACAAAAATGAAGGCATTTTAAGAGCAAACATACTCATGTCCCGCATCTACAATCAAGACATACATGTCCATGCTGGCCCCTTATCCCACAGCACCACTGCCATGGTGGAACGCCTACTGACCTCAACAATTCTATTATCTCCACTGCCAAACAAAACTCTGCTGACCCCGAATGTGTAGGATAAGTATCGCCCCATTAACAATTTCCCTTTTATGTAAATGTTTATTGAGAAAGTCACAGCAAAACCACAACTTGAATACACAGAATCAAAAAACGTCATGCATCAACACAAATCAGGCTTCCATTCACTTGAGAGCAACAAAACTCCCCCGCTGCACATGATGCAGCCATGAAGGTGTTTTGTGTATAAAAAGGATATAACCTCTGCAGTTCTCTGTGTTTCACCTCTTGACAGCATTTGACACTGTTGTAGAGGCTGCAGCACTCATTTGGCACCACTGGAACTGGCCCGTATTGGATCACATCTTTCCTTTAGAACAGACGCTTACCATGGTTAGATGTGAAAGAACATGAATGATAAGTTCCCTGTGGCATTGTTGCGCTGGGTCCACTAATAATATTGCATAAAGGAAGACACCTGTTAAAGTCCTATGCTCTATCAAGACGTTTAATGTGCAATTATGATAAAGAACTTCCTTTGTCGGAATTGGAATAGCCACAGCCAACACGTGTTTCTACCCCTCTGGGTCTTTTTCAAGGCTGGTCGGAGTGATAAGTCCCAAGATGGAAACACCGTCAAGTTACAAACCATAACAAAAGTGTGAATTTTCAAGATTTTCCAGACGTATTGTTTATAGCACTTACACAAATTGAGAAGTAGCGTCAATGTATATAATGTCCATATTTAGTACAATGAAAAACATGCTATAATACCATATAGTTCATCCCATGAGGGGCAATGTGAAAGAGAAAAAAAGAGGAAGGAGAAAGAAAAAGACGGTCATTTATGTTTACATGATTCTTCAACATAGTAAGTATTAATTGGAAGTTCATGCAGAGTCACTCGCCAATAGCGAATATATCTCGCCCTGAATAATATCTCATCTCTTGCTTAGGATGGGATGCTACCAAAATGGATGTGAACAATTGTTGGAGCCTATTAGTAAGTAAGGGAATCATTCAATTAGAGGAAGATCTCATTGTAATGGTTCCAGACAGTTTCCCGTGCATGTTGTCCATATATATGTTATTGAAGGTAAGAGTGGAGTGGTGAGCCGGTGGTTACCCGTGGAAGTCTATCTTCCAGTTTGTTAGTTCCAGTTTGCTGTTAGTTTGGAAGGAGGAGCTCCTGAAACCGAGTCAGCAGTCTACAGCCACATGTACTCACTAGCAGCACAGAGCGCGGGGTGATGGCCGAGTGGTTACCTGTGTTTGCCTGGGCATGCTGGGCTGATGGGGTGACCTGTTGTCACACGGTAACAACTACCGATCAACATCGCAGGGACCCTGTTTGCGAGCAGTTGGACACTCTGAATGGGTGAGTGGAATCCCTGACTTGTGACTGGTTTCTGTGTGAAAGGAAGCTCAACTACCAAAATAATAGAAATGAGTAAGAGAGGGGAACGGAAGAAGGGGCTCTGCAGTGCAGCAGGGCGGAAGATAGCGGAGAATGCACTGACGGGCAGTTCCAAGGCTCAAAGCGAAATCGCATTAGAGGACTTGAGGGGAAAATCCTCCATGTTGGGCTATTTCGGACCAGTGCAGCGTTGGAAAGGGGAAGGGAGCATACTGAGCATGAGGGAATAGAACTGAGTGGGTCCCAGGAGGCTTCACCGCCGACGCCAGAAGAAAATAGACCCAATGGTGAAAGCAACCCAGGGGTGGCAGACCCAAATGAGACTCCTTTAGCATCGAAGAACCAGCAGGGGAACGACACTGGGGCAATAGACCCAATTAAGACTCCTCTAACATCGAAGGATCAGCAGGGTAACAGACCAGAACGTGTCATCTTGTCCACAACATTGTCCCAGCTGTCATCTTTTTTCTTTGATAACAACTCGTTGTTAAAGCTTTGTAACAGACTGAGTAGAAACTCATTGGGTCCAGTAGAGGCAAATCAAATTTTACAAACTCTTCCATCCTGGGTAATATCACCAGTATTACAGAAGCATGCAGTGATTTCAAGTCCCTCAAGTAGCTGTAATAGCAATAGTAAGAGCGAGAGCGACTCCACCACTGTTATGGACGTGGTATCGGGCTCATCAAATATAGTGGGCACTATACCCCCAAATACATCACGTCGCAAGTTGGTGCGTCGAATTCAGCCCACTTTAAAAGCGATTGGAATTCAGCCCACTTTAAAAGCGATTGCAGACTCGATTGACTCGCTGCTGTTACTTTGCACGACGCCTGCAACTGACCAGCGTGAAGTGAAAGAAACCCTGGCTAAAGGGGTGGAATTAGTTGCAAGTGCGCAACCCCTCCACTCAGAATTCATGGCAGACACGGGCCACACAGAACAGACGTCCCCTAACATGGAAAATGGACTGAGGGACGACTTAGGGGCACTGGCCCTTTTTGAAAATAAAAGGTGTTCTACAATGGCGGATGTAGTAGATCTAATCCAGCCGACATTGGGGGTGAAACAAAGGAGGGATTAGCCCCAGGAACTATCTATGTTAATACACAAAGCAGAAGTCCTGGCACATACCGCAAAAAGCAAGGCAGAGCTGAGACAAGGCGGAGCAAGGAAAAAAAGAAACTTACCTCTCCTCCAACAGCAGCTAGAACGATTTTGCCGAAAAAGGCACCAACTGTAAATTTGCCAGATAATCCGATGGATGGGAGTAATGAGGTACAGGAAGTAGAGCCTGTGGCTACATTCCAAGGACAGAGCGAAAGAGAGCCCACAATAGTTTCTAACATCCTGGCAAATGGCAGTAAACGGCAAGTTGAATTGCGTGGCCCGCTGGAAAAATGGCAATGGCCGGGTTCCTTAAAAGATCAATTGAAGCCACCAACAATTCAGATGCCCAAAACAATGAAGGGTGCATCTCAGGGAGGACCCAGTGACAAAAGGGTAGATAAGTGCAATGGTTGCAGGGAGACCCACTGATGATGGCCGTACTTGGGACTTGCTCAAGTGACAACCAAGGAAAGAAAACAGAAATGGCAAGAAATATCAGAAGGCTGCAGAGTTAAACAAGGGTCACCCAACGTTGGGGAGAGGGATCAAATTAGAGGAGATCCACCCTCTAGCCAGCAGCCCCTTCCTGAACAGATTTACTGTAATGAAAGTACTTCATCTTATACCAGCACTCAGAAACATAAATAGAAAAGACATTATTAAATCAACTCTGCCAGATGTAAATAGTACTACAAATTGGGTTATCATGGCGTTCATAATGCCAGCAATGGTAGAGACTATTAAGACTGTATCAGAACAACATAGTCGAGTTGGGATTCCAGCTCCTCTGTCTGTTGGAAGCAAAGTGTCAGAAGCCAGGAGATTAACTATGAGCCGACCTATCGATAAATAGGGCCCCTCTGAAGTCAAGTATTTGGTCCCCACGGAAAGGCCTACCACGCTCACTAAATTTAAAGCAAGACTCACAGATGCTGGGAGTAGCCCAGTAACATGGGCCCTAGAATCATTTAAAGAGAACAAAATGAACTGGTCATGAAGGACAGGAAATTTAGCTCACCTTAAGTGGGCTTCCTGGAATTCACGTTGTTTTAATTCTTTCTTGACAAATCCATTTGGTCTTAATGTATTAATCCAATGTGATGTGTTCTTGTTACAGGAGACTTGGCGAGTGGATGCATTTTTTATAGATGGTTTTAATGTCATTTGTAACCCAGTGAGGCAAAATGCACGTGGCTGACCAATGGGAGGTTTGGCCATAGGGGCATAGACTTCTTTCTCCCTAGAAAAATTCTCTATAGAGAGAGAATTACCCTATGTACTCTCTGTTATACTGGACAAGGTGTACTTCCAGACACAGTTTCTACTCATGAATATATATAAACCCCCAGTATGTATTATATTAGCATGATATACACGAAAGTGACTGACACTCTAGACCACTGGTGCGCCACCACAATGGGCGAGTGACTCTAGCGGGGGGCTTTAACAAACATATATTCAGGCAAGAGGGTGTCTTGCCCAATGTTGACGGCATTAAAGAACTCTCACTATCAAAAACAATGGGTGAGGCCCCTTGGGGAAAACGGAAAGGAGCTTGATATCTGGAGATGTATAACTTAATGTGCCTAATTTTAAAAAGGAAAACAAAAGACACAATTGAGAATACATGGGCTAATGGGAAGACTGCTACTTGTACTGACTATGTGTTTGTTAGTCAAGAAATGTGGCCATGTTGTAGTCCCTTGACATTACTCCCAACCAATCTGAGTGACCACTTGGTATTGACATGGGGTTATACCATAGAAGTGAGAAGTGTCCCAGTACCCAAGAAGTTCTGCGCAGGGGTGGTGGTAAACAATCGGGAATCAGACTTGTTGGACAGACACAAATATTGAGAGACTAAATACTCATTTCCAGGCGGATCTCTCCGCATTTGTGAGTAGTATTAAAGAGTATGATTGGGACATGAACAAAACATTATTAATAACCTTTGGCAGACTAAATTTATACGGCAGTATATGATTGAGGATACTAAGCATTGTGTCACGTGAAAAAACTTTGGCATAAGCTCAAGATGGGGGACCTAGACCCTACCCTATTGCATTATGTCAAGGCTTTGTAAAGTGAGACAGTGGTTTCATTACACCTATCGCAATAGGGGAACTTAACACGCCAGGTTCCAACTAATGTGGGTTTAAAACAAGGGTACGTGTTGGCACCCCTCTTAGACTATATGTATACGTCGGACTTCGATTCGTATTTGTCCGATGTGAGAAATGCCCCCCCTCCGCCCAACCCGGATAGGCAATGATTCAATTCCATGGCTTATGTACACAGATGATACAATATTGATGGATCATACGCCTATTGGTCTCCGGCGTAGTCTTGGCGCACTGACTCACTACGCTAGGGAGAACAATCTGTTCATTAATTCCTCAAAAACGAAAATCATGGTGTTTGGAAAAAGAGGTAAATGGCCAGACTCCTTTAGCTGGAAGTTCAATGGTATAAAGCTTGAAGTCAGTAATCACTATATTTACTTGGGGATCCCGATCAATGTGGCACCAAAGGTCACATACTACGGGGATTATGTCATTCCTTGCATTCTAAAGAAATGGTACCTATTAAAATGTTACATCACTAGTGTGGGTGGTAATAACATGGAAGGTGCTATAAAAATATACCAAAGTAGCATTGTCCTTGGCCTGTTGTATGGAATGGAATTGCTCTCGGCCAGATATATAACTTTTTGGGATAAACTGAAAGGGAATATTATTAAATTTATGCTAAATGTACTTAAGAGGACTCCGATAGAGGCAGTGCATTGTGACATGGGCCTCCGTTCGCTTAAGGCGCATTGGTTATTAAAGCGTTGTAAGCTGTACTGCTCTCTTGTGATCAGAACAAAAGAAGATAACACGATAATGGGCCAGTGTCCAAAAGACTACAAGTACATTGTGAACATTGTGAATATTGTGATAACATACATTTTCCCTTAGAGGAGATACTAGAAATAGCCGACTATGAGAGACTGTTAAAGAAGACGACCTGGGCATGGGACAGGGCTGAGTAGATGCAAAAACTCTCTAAGAAAGGACGCTACATGGAATATACTCACCAGGGCTTTGTGGTGGATAGACTGGCCTTCTACCGGTTGAAACCGTGTAATATGAAAATGAGGGAATATATCACCTACCTTTGTCTAAATATCCTACCCACATATGAATATAGGTGTAGTTGGATAGGTGTCCCATACGAAGATCGTAGGTGTAGATTATGCCAGAATGCTGTTGAATCCGCTCGACATATAATGATGCAATGCCCGAAATTACAGTCACAGTACGAAAAGGCCTATGCCTCTATGGTAACAGAGATGGGTAACATAGAGGGAAATCAATTTTGGAGCACCCTAACTGGTGCCACCTCTTTGACCATAACGGGCGCAGGATATTTTGTGTGGATCCAGGCGGTAAAACTGCTCTTGAACAGACAAGTAGAGAGGAAATTAATGGCTCTCTAAGTATAGTGCTTTAAGCTAATATGCTCCCAATAGTAAGGGAGATTGAATGAGATATTTTAAATTGTTGTAAATTGCCAGTCTCCAGTATGAAATTTGATTATTACGTGGGTTATTTTTTAAAGAAGGAATATATGTATTTGATGTGTACATTTTAATACCCTTTTCTATATGTATGGTTTGTCAAATTAACTCTTTAAATGTTTGTTCTATTAAAATGTGTGTTTAAGGGTTTATATTGCAACCAAATGCACAATAAAAACAAACAAACAAAATAAAAGTAAACATTACTGTGTCTCTTTCTCCTTCCTCTTTTTTTTCCCAATCACATTGCCCCTCACAGAATGATTTATATGGATCACAAATTAACTATCATGTTTTCATTGTATTAAATATGTACATGATACACATTGATGCTACTTCTCAATTTGTATAATTGCTATACACAATATGTTTTGAAACCTTGTAAATCACACTTATGTTATGGGTTGGAACTTTACGTGTTTCCATCTTGGGACTCACATTTTGGGTGGCACACTTCTTCATTTCTGGCTTTGTACACACTGTATATGATGCTTCTCCTTGCCACTTCAACGAGCATTGAAAAATACCTAGAGTGGTCGAAACACGTGTTTTCTGTGGTTAATCCAATTCCTAAAAAGGAAGTTCTTTATCATATTTGCACATTTAACGTCTTGATATAGCATTGGACTTTAACAAGTGTCTTCCTATATATAAGACCCGAACAAGCACAAACAGGTGAGGTCCTTGTCTTCACACGTCGTTTGCTAAGGACGCCGGCGGTGAGGACACCTAAGGAGGACTGATTAAATAGGTGGTGGGTAGAGCAACTGAATGGAATGGCATGGCCTGGTCATATGACCAGCGGCCTACTCAATGATGTCTGCCTGGAGCTGGCCTACAACCCTGAAGTACAGGCTTGGAAGGCACGAAAATTGGAGGCGAGTGTTAGAGCAGTTTTTCAGAAGTTCTACCCAACTTCAATAAAACGATTGAACTGAGACAGTACAAGACTCACCTCTTAGTAGAAGGCTTTACCACCTGAGTTTGTGGTAGTGTAGACAGAGCAGCTAGGCTTATTTTAG
The DNA here is from genome assembly GCF_040938575.1 of Ambystoma mexicanum. Taxonomy (NCBI): domain Eukaryota; kingdom Metazoa; phylum Chordata; class Amphibia; order Caudata; family Ambystomatidae; genus Ambystoma; species Ambystoma mexicanum. The sequence continues at coordinate 796,407,329 of NC_090927.1, forward strand.
GAGCGAGAGAGGGCTGTAGACCGGTACAAAGAAACTATAACACACAAATGAATCAATAGAAACACTGACAACTAGAAGTATTATAAAGAATAAAGGTTAATTTTTTACTACAATTAGGCCAAGTTAAGTCTTGGGGTAAGCACTGGTCAAAGTCATAAAGACATTATAAAAAACAAAAACACAACACAATGCTTGAAGGTACACAGACCAAAGCATATAACCTTATTTGAAACACCTAACAATAGTTCTAGGGAAGTCAAACCTTTTTAACCACATTCATTATAGAACATACCTATTCCTGGGGAGTAAAACCTAAGGTTACTTTTATATTACATTCAGTAATACCAGGGTATTAGACCCTAACATTTGTACCGTGATGCTCCAGAAGAAATCCCATCATAAGTCAACTGGGCAATGTATGTTTTGTGAATAGCGGAACACGTATTCTAGGTGCAGTAAAAACCTATAACTATTTTTGTGATAACACACAGTTATACTAGGTGAGTAAAACCTAAGGATGTAATATTCAATTACAGGTGCTTTTGAGATCATTGAAACACAGATTGAGATACGCAGTAAATCTTGTAACTTATTTTAAGATGGCACACAGCTAACTCAAGGTAAGTAAAACCCATATACTTTTCAAGGAGCTATCAACAACTTGGGGCAGGTATAAACCTAAGACTGTTTTTGTGTCTGTCTAAAACAGAACAGGGAAATCAAAACCAAGTGTTACTATTTATAAATGACTCAAGGTTATTCTAGGTAGGTAAAACCGAATGCAGACTTATTCTGGACAGGCTAACAGCAAGTCGGGGGAAGCAAGACCCAGTTGGGAAACTTACACACTCATTCTTCTGAAAGAAACAGGTAAGTAGAGCCAACAGCATTACTTTTGGAGAAGAGCCACAACCAATTCACAGGTGAGTAAAAAACCCTTATATCTACTTTTCAGAATGGCAGAACATTTCTAAGGTAAGTAAACCAACCTTATATATACTTTCCAGAAAGGTTAGAACATACTTTGTTATAATGTGAAGACAGTTTGAATCCTCTAATGAAATCTAGGTAAGCCTTTCACAGCAGTAGAAGTGTTCTACAAATTACAACCTATGAGGGGAAAAGCAATGCCAAAGATTTGCTGTGTCCGCCTGCCCGCCGCTCCCCTCCTGCTTTAAATGGAGGGGGAGAGGGCTGAGAGGCGAAGCCGACGAGAGAAGGCCAGGAGAAAAGGACTCCTGTGCTCTTTGCAGCTCTTCGCTGCTCGTCTGCCGTTTGCCCGAAACCTATGCCGCACCCAGAAGGTAAGAAGCTCTACCCTTGCAAGCTTCTCTCCAACCCCTGCACCACCTCAAGGCGCTTCAGGTTGCGCGCCCGTACTTTGAAAGCCGCCTTCAGCTCACAGCCCATTCCCACAAGCAGCCGTAATACGCGGCTATGCTCACGCACTGTACAACCCTCCTCACTCGCTGATAAGGCCAGGCACCCCCGCAAAACCTCAAAGCCTGCATCCACCTCAAGTACTACCAACACAGCCACCAACAAAGTACTTAACTTTTCGTATAATTATACCGCCTCCATAACCAATGTGATTACAAATGTGTCCACCACCGCTGAAAATGTGACCCCCAGTGTAAAAACTGTGATTAGCAATTCTTCTACCACCATTTTGAATGCTAGTGTGCCAAATGCTATACCACATGTGTCCACCACCTCTGAAAATGTCACCCCCAGTGTAAAATCTGTGATTTGCAATTCTTCTACCACCATTTTGAATGCTAGTGTGCCAAATGCTATACCACATGTGTCCACCACCGCTGAAAATGTGACCCCCAGTGTAAAATCTGTGATTAGCAATTCTTCTACCACCATTTTGAATGCTAGTGTGCCAAATGCTATACCACATGTGTCCACCACCTCTGAAAATGTGACCCCCAGTGTAAAATCTGTGATTTGCAATTCTTCTACCACCATTTTGAATGCTAGCGTGCCAAATGCTTTACCACATGTGTCCACCACCGCTGAAAATGTGACCCCCAGTGTAAAATCTGTGATTAGCAATTCTTCTACCACCATTTTGAATGCTAGTGTGCCAAATGCTATACCACATGTGTCCACCACCGCTGAAAATGTGACCCCCAGTGTAAAATCTGTGATTAGCAATTCTTCTACCACCATTTTGAATGCTAGTGTGCCAAATGCTATCCCACATGTGTCCACCACCTCTGAAAATGTGACCCCCAGTGTAAAATCTGGGTTGTGCATCTCCCCTAACACCCAGAGCTAAACCCCCCCCCTCCACCAAACCCTCTCTCATCATGAATCCCCTCTCAGGCACTACTGAACCCCACATGAAATGCGCCATGATTAACGCTAGGTCCATAAATGCCCACGCCCTAGACATACACGACCTCCTAACCTCCCACAACCTAGATCTACTCATGATCTCAGAAACATGGCTACATGAGGCCTCCGGCCCGGCACTATCCCTCGCCCTACCCCCTGGCTATTCCATAACTAGACAAGACCGCCTCTCCAAAGGTGGAGGTGTAGCAATTATTGCCAGAGACTCCCTCTCTATCAGAAAGATAGAGAAATCCCTGACCAACAACAACAGCGACTACCTCCAAGTTAAAATAACCCTCTCTCCCCATTGCACCATTACTGTGCACACCATCTACCGCCCTGCAGTCCCAACAGGAGACTTCCAAGCCTCTCTCATCCACCTCCTCTCTGACAACCTCAAAAAACAGTCTAAAGCTATTTTCCTCGGGGACGTCAATCTAGGGCTCCGGGATAGTAAGGATGTAGCAGCCAAATCCCTTGACTCTGCCCTCAATGCTCTAGGCTACAAGAACACCATCCTTAGCCCTACTCACACTCAGGGCAGAACGCTCGACTGGATAGCACAGCATAACTGCCCACTCATCATCACAGGTAACAATCCCACCCCGTGGTCTGACCACCACATCATCACCTTTAGCATCCTCACCACTAGCTCCCCTGCTGCCCCCTTGCCTCAACCGCTCCCACCTTGCCTCGCCAGAAGCTCCCGCCAGCTCACTAAGGAAAGGCTACTGCCCTTCCTCCAAGGCCCAGCCTTCAGACCGCCTTTTTCATCAGACCCAGAAACACTCGCAACAACCTATGATACTGCCATCAAAGCAGCTATCAACTCCATTGCCCCTCTCAAACCACGCAAATCCAAACCCACTACCCATTCCAACTCTTGGTTCACCCCTGAGCTCCTCACACTCCGCAACGAGAAAAAGCCGCACTCACACAGTGGCAAACATCCCACTCTGAAAAAGACAAGATGATCTTTAAAGCCCTATCCACCAAATACAAAAAGGCAATCACCCAAGCAAAGGCCAAATCCTTTGAATCCAGAATCTCGGAAGCCCAATCTAGCACAAAAGAAATCTTCGCCATTTTCAGAGAGCTCAAGACACCCACTCCCGCCCCCCAGAATTTCACCAAAGACAAAGACTGGTGTGACAAAATACAAATGGCCATGCAAACCAAATTAAGCCTCCTCAAAAGCAAAATACTAGCCACTAAACAAGCCCTACCCAGTAGGCATATCCCTATCCCATCACCCGCCCCGGATCCCCCCTACCCTTCTCCTTCAAACCCATCCAAGAAAAAGACATCATCAACATTATGAGGAACATCAAGCCCTCTAACTGCAAAGGTGATGCATGCCCAGCCTCCATTATCAAAGACTGCACGGAAGCGCTAGCGCCCTTCCTAACAGCCTTTGTGAATGCCTCCTTTACCACAGGGAAAGTCCCCGCCTCCCTCAAGGAAGCTTGGGTCCGCCCTCTTTTGAAAAAAACAACTCTTGATCCCACCTCCCCCAACAACTACAGACCTATCACCACTGTCCCATTCCTCCTCAAAATATTGGACAAAGCAGCCTACTTGCAGGTCCAGCACTTCATTGAAGAGAACAAACTACTTGGACTCCGCCAATCTGGCTTCCGCCCCAGACACGGGACCGAAACCGCCCTACTTGACTTGAAAAACCAAATGGACGATGCTAGAGACATGGGTAAACCAGCACTTCTCCTACTCCTTGACCTATCCGCGGCATTCGACCTCGTGGATCATGGCGTCCTATGCCACCACCTTTCCTCCACCGCCAAATTCTCCCCAGAGGCCACAGCTTGGATCACCTCCTTCTTACAAGACAGAACCATGCAAGTATTCTCTGACCTAGCCGCCGCATCACCAACTATTATACTTTGTGGTGTACCCCAAGGCTCCTGTCTCTCCCCCACCCTGTACAACATCTTCACACGACCCCTCTTCCTCATCCTCAACGCTATGGGCATCTCATACACCAACTACGCCAACGACACCCAGATCCTCCTCACTCTCACAGGTAACTATGACACCGACTCCCTGACCCTCAACAACCTCTACAACACCATCCAAGCCTGGATGGCTGACAACGGACTATGCCTCAACTCTGACAAGACGGAACTCCTCCTGGTAGGTTCCCCCGACACGCTAAAAAACCTAGATGCCCAATTCAGCCACTTCACCATTGACTCCATTAAAATCCCGGTCTCCGATTCTGTCAAAACTCTGGGAGTCTACCTGGACTCCAGCCTATCCATGGATAGACAAGTCAACGCAATAGCATCCGCAGCTGCATATCATGCTAAAGTTATCAACGCAATCAGGCCCTTTCTATCCAAAGAGAACTGCACCAACATAGCCAGAGCCATCACCGGCCCCAGGCTAGACTACTGCAATGTACTCTTTCTAGGAACCTCCAACAAAAACTTAGAGAGACTACAAGTAATACAGAACAATGCTCTCCGGGCAGCCCAAGGCATTGCTAAAAGAGAACACATCTCTGAAGCCAGAAAACTAGCCCACTGGCTCCCAATAAAGGAAAGGATCGTATTCAAAGCCCTGACACTGACCCACAAGTGCATTCACTTCACTGCTCCTGCATACCTTTCTCAAAGGATCCACCCTGTCTAAACTACCAGGCCAACCAGATCCCCGTACACCAACATGCTCTCTGTGCCACTAGTAAAAAGAGTAAAAGCGGGTGGATCCAGCTTCCCCTATCTCGCGCCCACCCACTGGAATGCCCTACCTCCCACTATCCGTGGCGAGGACTCCCTCACCACCTTCCGCAAAACACTGAAAACTACCCTCTTCACATAAGGACCGACACATCAGCACGAATACTTATCATATATGTTTGTAATATACGACCAAATGCAATATTTGTAACAACAGTATGATTTCTTGTACTATTCATAATGTGTCAACAATCGCTATCATATGTACCATGTAACTAAGTTATTGCAAGTAACAGCGCCTCAATGCCCCTGGGCTGCTTGCGCGCTATATAAATATAAATAAATAAATAAATAAATAGAAGGGTGCCTTTAAGGAGCCAGGACAGCCAAAGTCAATTGGACTATGTCAATAGCTCTGGTGAACAACTTCTTGGACATAGTCTTTCACAAGGTCAGATAGTTAAAGAAACTCACTAAAGGAACACAAGCTGTTAAGCCTGTACAAGGGGAGTTGAAATCAACTCCAAAAGGTAAGCCAGTGCACTTCTCAAGTGAGAAAGCATGACTTATGGAAATAAGGTAAGTACCTCAAGCCCCCACAGTACCTCTGGTTTGAAGAAAGTGTTCCATCAGGATTCCTCCTTGCTGCAGCCAAGCGGAACCTTGTTCCTGTGCTTCCGGCATGGGGACACGAGGGAGGACTTCTGGCGGGCTCCTGCAGCAGTACTCGGGAGAGGGCTTGGTCGGCTATGGATTTTCTTAGATTCAGCGGCTCTTTGTGATTTCAGCACCTTTCAAACAGCACTGATAAAGAACGGATATCACTGGTCAGATTCTCATCGTTACAAAGGTCCAGCACTCTGGTGAGGGATTTTTCAGACTTGAATCGTGTCTCTCAAGTTCCAGCAGGGTGCCCACAAAGTTTCAGCACGATTCAGAATTCGGAAGACTGTGCACTGCCAGATAGCTTGAGGTCCCAGGGTATTGGGGTATTGCAGCCCTGCAAGGTTGCAGCACAATGTGGCATGGCTCAAAATGCAGGTCTTTATTGAGTCTAGTGGGTCTCACCAGGCTCTGAGTGGGGCCATCGTTTTCAGAGTCCCCAGGTCGATTGTAAGGAAGTGCTATAGCAGGCTCAGGTTACACAGCAGGCTCTCCAATCGCTGGAAATCGTCTCAGCTGCTTTCCCTTCATCATCCTCTTCGATTTTGGTTCCAGTGATCCACTTCTCTTCAGCTTCCAGGTTCGGCGTATTTAATAGGAACTACAGCACAACTTCTGCATTCTCTCCCTGCATTTTACAACAAGGGGCGGCCTGGTTATTCAATCAGGACAGCAAGCCCCCCACTGGGATTTGTCCCAATTCTGGAGCCTGGGCGGTGAGTCTATGGGACTCCTGCCTAAAATAAAAAATCACACAAATGAATTTCCCACCCTGGATATCAGGAGAAGGAAGAAGGAACGACAAGAAACACTAAAATGGTGAAAAAAGAAGACAGGGGCCACTTTCTTAAAATGAGCAACCTTGGGTGCCTTTAACACAGCTGTGCAAACGGCCTGGGGTAAAGGTGCACTGAATTAGTAAAAGGTATCTCTGCCACCAGCCATTAAAGGTAAGCTTGTCCATGTAACAGAATTGTTACCGTTTTTAGTGTGAAAAGGGGATACATTGTATCTCCCCAGCACTCCACTTAAGGTGGGGGTGTGCTGGTTTCACCTAATAAAATGTAAGAGGGATCCAAAGATCTTGTTTACTGTTGGGAACTGTAGATCTCACAAGGTTAGCCAGGGAAAGTTAAAAGGGCAACCCATCAGCAATAGGCAGTATGTGCCAAAAGTTGTCAAAGAGGATAACATTATAAGTGGTCGGCGAGTGGCAGTCCTGCAGCAGTCCTCCACCTGTTTTTCTTCTGCTTCAGTACCTGAGATTCTGAGTCTTTCTACCAGCTTTACTAGCTTCAGTCCTGTGGGGGGTGGACCCACACTACTTAACTTGCCATTACCCGTGGAGCGGCCGCGGAGTGGTCGGCGAGTGGCAGTCCTGCAGCAGTCCTCCACCTGTTTTTTTTTCTGCTTCAGTACCTGAGATCCTGAGTCTTTCTACCAGCTTTACTAGCTTCAGTCCTGTGAGTGGACCCACACTACTTAACTTGCCATTACCCGCGCAGCGGCTGCGGAGTGGTCGGTGAGTGGCAGTCCTACAGCAGTCCCCCGCCTGTTTTTTTTCTGCTTCAGTACCTGAGATCCAGAGTCTTTCTACCAGCTTTACTAGCTTCAGTCCTGTGGGTGGACCCACACTACTTAACTTGCCATTACCCACGGAGCGGCCGCAGAGTGGTCGGTGAGTGGCAGTCCTGCAGTCATGGCAGGTAGGGCTGACAGGACTTCCAGGACGAAAAGTGAAAAACAGATGGACTACCCCTCTCTTTTAGTCTTGTATGGATCTTACGTGAGCGTTAAAGGCAACATAACTATGTCATTAGTTAGGAAGTCGCAGGCGGAGAAAAATTGAACTAATCACTCCAACTTGTAACAAAGGTTCTGTCTCTTTAATAGTTGTAAAACATCTTTAAAAAGCATTTTTAAATTGATACTCAATCATATCACTCATTCTACATACATCTCATCTAACAGGGGAGTTCTAAAGTGAATATAAATCTTTGTAGGCATAACATTTCAGTTTGAATATGCATTTTTGACATGGGAAAAAAACATTTGATTTTCCTTAAACAGTCGACATATGTTTCGGCCCGTTATGATATACCACTTTTGTCAGCAGTGGTCACCAGACTAAGTATAAGGCCATCTTCAGGACACCAATTGCTTTGTAGTTGATCAATCTTGATCCCCTTTTAGTACATACACACGTCTGCAAAAGAATTTTTTCATACATCAGTATACGTCTATTAATCTTGTGTAAGACTCTGCTGTAAGACATTTGTTTTTTTAAAAACGACAGAACAAGTTGCGTATCTCCACTTTGACTAAATTTAAGAGCGATGGCTAGTTTTATGTTATACTAAACCTGCCTTTACCCCACTAAGTCCATATTGTGCTATTTAGACTATTGAGAATACTTAGACAAACGGTGTCACTAACTGTACAACTACCCTCGTCTCAGGTTTTTGTCACTTAATGGAAAACCCTACACTTTAACTTGTCTTTTAACATTTTTTAAAAATTACTAAATATTAAAAACACTTACATGTCCACATCTTGTATTTATGTGACTAGAATTCTGCGGTTTATCTCGCTGTCTGAGCTTGTTGTACTCAAAAATTCTCGCGAAGGTAACTTAAGTTGCGCTCTGTGATGTTGGTGCCTGTAGTTAATTAAAACAACTGTTTAGAAATGGCACCTGTGGTTAATTCTAGACCACTATTTGAACATACCACAATTTGTCGCTGACCTCTTAGATGATATGAGGAGAAATAATGACTTTCAGTTTGGCATCAGCTGTTTTTCCATAAATGGTCGTTAATGCCTTGATTGAATGTTGCCAGGTGCCTTCTGGTGATTTAGGATGGACTGAAAGGCCGTGAATGGATTTGTTTCCTATGGCAATGGAAACAAAACATAATTAGCCTGACAGCATTTGAATGCATGATGAGCCAGTTGAAAAGATGCTTGTAAAGTTAAGCTCTAGTCGAGCTATGGGGCATGTTATTTTAACACATTTTTCTATTATTGTTTTAAAACTCATTGTTACAAGGCCTCAGCCCGTCAGTTTTTTTGCCGTTGGTGTTAAATGCGCCCTGGAGCTGTTTGCAATCTCATCATGATTTATTACACATTGTTCGTGGCCGCGCTAGCCGACATGCTGTTAAATGCAGGCTTGTAAAGGAAAAAGTCCTTGCTTGGTTATTTAAACCTGTAGTGCCCTTTTAAATGATTACACTCCCAGGTTGTTTTATCTCGTACAAGTTCGAAAGGCAGGGATTGAGCTAATTACATTTTCATGTTAAAGTCACTGAAGTCGAGAACATATTTTACCTTTTAGTCCGCAAAGGGCATGCGCTAGAAAGCTGACTTGTCTTCGGCATGGGCAGCACGGCTTAAAGTGAAACTAAGTCTGATTTTTATAGGGTCACATGATACAGGGTTACCAACACGTGATCGCCGGTATATTATTACAAGCCTGAAGGATGATGGGACTGGTAGTTTAAAACAGAAATGTGACCTAAATTCGTTTATTTTTTGTTCTTGTGATGCATTTCTGTGTGTTTTACGACATGGGCTTTGCTTGGATTTGCCTAATTTCAAAATATACGCTCCAATCACGTGGGCGCCGGAATATTATTACAAGCCTGAAGGGAGTTGGGACTGGTAGTTTAAAACAAAAAATGTGACCTAAATTCGTTTATTTTTTGTTATATTTCTATGTGTTTTGCGAAATGGGCTTTGCTTGGATTTGCCTAATTTGAATATGCGCGCTCAAATGGGTTGGGAAACCTCATTTAGGACTATCACTATGTGTAGCTTTAATAATACATCATCAGCCTCGAGGGCTAATTAGTCGATTTTATTTTCTATATTAGCACTGTAAAAACAGTTTTGGAATGTGCTTTTTAGATGGTGCTGTTTACCTGTTTCTATTAGGTATCCACCCTTCGGCATTGTTGATACGGAGTGGTAATACTACAGAGTGCTGTTTCTATCACCGTTAGTTCTAAGGGACAACGTTTCTATACTCATTTTTAAAGAAATGTGTTCCATTCTATGGCGATATTGAGGCCATGTTTCACAGTGTCAAGGTTGTATATCCATTTCTGCTCACATCTGGACAGGTTGAGGTCCATGTTGCCGCCTCTGGGGGATGGTTGGATCACTTGGATCACACACCAAAGTAGTTCTGTATATACTAAATCACATGGGCATTTAATGGCATATACCGCCCATTTGGTGAGGCAGTTAGTAAAGGTCTTCAAATGTATGGTGGTGTTACAAAGTTGAATGCTTTTCATTGTCATAGTCTGTGCGCATACTGAACATACTAACTGCCTCACCAAATGGGCGGTATATGCCATTAAATGCCCATGTGATTTAGTTTACATAGGCAAAACCAAACGACAGGTACGTCAAAGAATCTGCGAACACAAATCCTGTATTCGAAATAAAATAGACAATAAACCCCTGGTGGCTCATTATGTTCGTAAACAGCACAAATATACAGAACTACTTTGGTGTGTGATCCAAGTGATCCAACCATCCCCCAGAGGCGGCAACATGGACCTCAACCTGTCCAGATGTGAGCAGAAATGGATATACAACCTTGACACTGTGAAACATGGCCTCAATATCGCCATAGAATGGAACACATTTCTTTAAAAATGAGTATAGAAACGTTGTCCCTTAGAACTAACGGTGATAGAAACAGCACTCTGTAGTATTACCACTCCGTATCAACAATGCCGAAGGGTGGATACCTAATAGAAACAGGTAAACAGCACCATCTAAAAAGCACATTCCAAAACTGTTTTTACAGTGCTAATATAGAAAATAAAATCGACTAATTAGCCCTCGAGGCTGATGATGTATTATTAAAGCTACACATAGTGATAGTCCTAAATGAGGTTTCCCAACCCATTTGAGCGCGCATATTCAAATTAGGCAAATCCAAGCAAAGCCCATTTCGCAAAACACATAGAAATATAACAAAAAATAAACGAATTTAGGTCACATTTTTTGTTTTAAACTACCAGTCCCAACTCCCTTCAGGCTTGTAATAATATTCCGGCGCCCACGTGATTGGAGCGTATATTTTGAAATTAGGCAAATCCAAGCAAAGCCCATGTCGTAAAACACACAGAAATGCATCACAAGAACAAAAAATAAACGAATTTAGGTCACATTTCTGTTTTAAACTACCAGTCCCATCATCCTTCAGGCTTGTAATAATATACCGGCGATCACGTGTTGGTAACCCTGTATCATGTGACCCTATAAAAATCAGACTTAGTTTCACTTTAAGCCGTGCTGCCCATGCCGAAGACAAGTCAGCTTTCTAGCGCATGCCCTTTGCGGACTAAAAGGTAAAATATGTTCTCGACTTCAGTGACTTTAACATGAAAATGTAATTAGCTCAATCCCTGCCTTTCGAACTTGTACGAGATAAAACAACCTGGGAGTGTAATCATTTAAAAGGGCACTACAGGTTTAAATAACCAAGCAAGGACTTTTTCCTTTACAAGCCTGCATTTAACAGCATGTCGGCTAGCGCGGCCACGAACAATGTGTAATAAATCATGATGAGATTGCAAACAGCTCCAGGGCGCATTTAACACCAACGGCAAAAAAACTGACGGGCTGAGGCCTTGTAACAATGAGTTTTAAAACAATAATAGAAAAATGTGTTAAAATAACATGCCCCATAGCTCGACTAGAGCTTAACTTTACAAGCATCTTTTCAACTGGCTCATCATGCATTCAAATGCTGTCAGGCTAATTATGTTTTGTTTCCATTGCCATAGGAAACAAATCCATTCACGGCCTTTCAGTCCATCCTAAATCACCAGAAGGCACCTGGCAACATTCAATCAAGGCATTAACGACCATTTATGGAAAAACAGCTGATGCCAAACTGAAAGTCATTATTTCTCCTCATATCATCTAAGAGGTCAGCGACAAATTGTGGTATGTTCAAATAGTGGTCTAGAATAAACCACAGGTGCCATTTCTAAACAGTTGTTTTAATTAACTACAGGCACCAACATCACAGAGCGCATCTTAAGTTACCTTCGCGAGAATTTTTGAGTACAACAAGCTCAGACAGCGAGATAAACCGCAGAATTCTAGTCACATAAATACAAGATGTGGACATGTAAGTGTTTTTAATATTTAGTAATTTTTAAAAAATGTTAAAAGACAAGTTAAAGTGTAGGGTTTTCCATTAAGTGACAAAAACCTGAGACGAGGGTAGTTGTACAGTTAGTGACACCGTTTGTCTAAGTATTCTCAATAGTCTAAATAGCACAATATGGACTTAGTGGGGTAAAGGCAGGTTTAGTATAACATAAAACTAGCCATCGCTCTTAAATTTAGTCAAAGTGGAGATACGCAACTTGTTCTGTCGTTTTTAAAAAAACAAATGTCTTACAGCAGAGTCTTACACAAGATTAATAGACGTATACTTATGTATGAAAAAATTCTTTTGCAGACGTGTGTATGTACTAAAAGGGGATCAAGATTGATCAACTACAAAGCAATTGGTGTCCTGAAGATGGCCTTATACTTAGTCTGGTGACCACTGCTGACAAAAGTGGTATATCATAACGGGCCGAAACATATGTCGACTGTTTAAGGAAAATCAAATGTTTTTTTCCCATGTCAAAAATGCATATTCAAACTGAAATGTTATGCCTACAAAGATTTATATTCACTTTAGAACTCCCCTGTTAGATGAGATGTATGTAGAATGAGTGATATGATTGAGTATCAATTTAAAAATGCTTTTTAAAGATGTTTTACAACTATTAAAGAGACAGAACCTTTGTTACAAGTTGGAGTGATTAGTTCAATTTTTCTCCGCCTGCGACTTCCTAACTAATGACATAGTTATGTTGCCTTTAACGCTCACGTAAGATCCATACAAGACTAAAAGAGAGGGGTAGTCCATCTGTTTTTCACTTTTCTCCCTTATAGATTGTCCCTTCCTCCAGATGAGACCCCCCGTCAACAAAAAATAGGGATTACCCATTACTTAAAACCAGGACTTCCAGGACTACTGATGTGACCAGCACTTCCAAAGAAGATGAGGAAGGGCGCTGCTTGAGGAGCGGACGCCCGAGAATAACGACTCCCGCAATGCAGCATGAGGAATACTGTTTGCCAACAATGCCCGCAGAGCGCCCAACTCCCGCTAAGCAGATAGGCGGGGCAGCCCGACAACAGCCAGTTTGCTGATACCATTACTTGAGCACGTAGAGTCAACTGCACTAAACCTGCACAATCCATGCGTAAATGTTGCCACAATGCTTTTGGACCTTATTCAACCTTGTGCAAATATGGAAAGTTCACTACAAACTATAACATCAACGCTTACTCAATACCGGGGTCAGCGTCGCTACAGTCGTTGCAGTCGGAGCTCCATTCTCCTTCAGCCTTCGCTTGCACTCTGACTCCTGCCGGCACACGCCAGGCTCCAGTGACCCCGAGAGGGGAGACACTGTTAGAGCAGGCGGCCGAGCTAGGGCATAGTTACGAGCGGGTGCCAGCGAGACTCTTGCAACTACCTCTTCATTCCCCCTTAGCCGAGGCCCTCGCTCCGTTTCCCACCTGTATACACCAGGCTCTGGCTTCCCCCAGAGGGGAGATGCTGTCAGAGCGGGTTGCCGAGTTGGGGCAGGGGGGTGAGCAGTGGCTTCAGAGTGAAGGGGCGGATCCACAAAGGAAAAATGCTTTGGTGCAGTCAAGTTCTCCTTTTCTCAGCGAAGAGGCTTTTCCCAAAATCACTGAGGACAGTGAATTCAGCAACCTGGGGAATATCTCCAGATCCATTGTGGCCCAGATTCACAAATCTCTATCACCTGTAAAGCTGTTATTACCGATGACTGCCAACCTTTATGAAACGGCTTGGCTGGTGGAAACAATGAAATCACCCCTAGAATCTGATTTAGTGCATGATACGGCGGGACGGGTGGAAATAACGGAACCACCCCCTGAATCAGACCCAGTGTTACATGTTGCAAACATTAGAAAAAGACAAAAAGTTTGGTCGGCGGCTCAAATAAAACTCGAGATCAGCGTCTAAGTCACGAAAGAAAAATGTGCTGTGGGGTAAGGGGAGGGGAAATAAATCAACATCAGTGAACAGGGGCAAGACAAATACAGTAATTTCAAATTCTAGAAAAAGTAAAGATCCTAAAGAAACAAACAAAAAAACCCTGATGAACTTCTTCAAATCGCGTCTATAAATCAGAGATGACAAGAGACTCCCTTATTAGGACATCTCTGACGCAGATATCCTAGAAGCACTCAATGAATGTACTCCTCTTGCCAAACAGCGTCAAATAGAAAGAGCCGTAATTAGCACTCCACCACTCCTCGAAAAGAACCTAGAAGGGCCAACATCTAACCTACAAGAAAAAGTAGAAACAACTCACGATCAAACTGTATTACCGGGGCAAAAGTCAGAGCGACTCAGAGAAAAGACTCTACTTCAACAAACTAGTGGAAGCGAAGAAGAGCAGCGAACAATTGATGCCCAGATAGATATTGTTCAACCCCCCAACATCGACATACCCCCTGTGGTCCCGGGTGGGAATGAATACCATGGGGATAAAAGTCAGTCTTCAAACCAGAAGTCAAGTCAAACTAATCAAAAAGAAGTTCAGTTTCTATCACTTTATCAATCAAAAGTGACAAGGAGATACTTGCTTGACATGTATGGTCCAAATTCAAATCAGTCTCCATTTACAGCCCATCATTCTGAGTCGCCTCCTAGAAGATTGTCTTCAAACCTATACCCAGACTCCCATTCGACCACTGTAACAGAGACACCTACAAAAGAAACCAGATTTACTTTCTATCATGTTGGTGATGACAATAGCCTTAGAACCCTTCACTAAACTTTATGAAGTGGTAGCAGACACCTTAAAAGATCACACAACTATACAAGCGATGATCCACAGTAAGCTAATCTTCTTATAAGCTTATGTCACGGCTTTAGAAACCAAAACTAAGCATCCAACAACTTTGATAGATCATCGTTTTGCATCAACTCAATCCAATCTCACACTGATTTTGGAACGCAAACAACGACATGGATCTATTTAACAGTTACTGATCAAAACTTTCAAGTGGAGGTTCTTACCTCAGCAATAACTTTGCGTCCGAACTTGCCAAAAAGCACCAGTGAACATCTGATTTGCACACAAAGTTCAGAGGGCGGCAGAGAAAACCTTGCATCATCGACTACTTCAGAAAGCCCTAAACCTTCCAACTTGGAGATAATTGCAGAACCTCGTAATAATATAAACAAACATTTGATTTCAACATCTAGTACTAATAAGAGCCAAATGATGGAATCAATTTTCCAAGCCTAAGGGAGCAAAATAAAAGTGACAGGCAAAACATTGCAAGGCCAATCCTGCATAACAAAATAAATAGAGAATACACAAGAGAAATCAAATCCAGCCTTACCTAAACCAGCAACCAAGAAAACCCCCACCGATAGGAACTCCCCTAGGACAGTTGATGAGTTCCTGAACACTGACTCTCTAATTGACCTAAGTCTCCATTTGACAGAGCAAACTTCCCATGAGATGAGAGAAGAAAACCTATTAAATCTACCACAGAACAACCCACTTTATGAGGTAAAGGGGAAACATCATGAACTCAGTGACAACATAGCTAGCACAAGTTATGCAAATAAGCCAACCAACAAGGATTCAAGACGATATAAGATGACTAGCACTAGTTCAGATAATAAACCGACTCATAAGGATATGCAGAACATCCATACTCCTTCCCCCTCTAGAAGAAAAATGGAAGCGTCTGTACTAAAACAATCCTTCAAGGATTCTGAAAGAAGTATAAAGAGAAGAAACATACACACGAGTCGACAAAGAGGATATGAAAAAAGGGCTAGAAGACACATGACCCCTCAGACTATAACTCGACATAAAAGACACCAGTCAAAAGAAACAAAGCCCTTGATGACCCACTATCAATCTAAAACTCAAAGTTACAACGAGAACCCTAGCAAGTGGGAATCTGCAAAATGGAGATTACATTTGGAACAAATTGCAGAAAACGAAGATGACATTATTCTAAATCACAGCTCTGTGTTAAGACTCTTTAAATACATTCCACAACTTCGAAACCTGAAATCAGAGGACCTCCTAATTGTGGAGCCTAGTCACAAGCACCAGAAAGCAAGAGCCTACTTGTATGTCGCATCATCAAGAGTAAAGATCATTTTAAGTGGCAGGAAAGATGACTTCCTAAGAATGGGATTTGATCTAACGGTTTCCTCTAGAGCCGATCAAACGAAGGAAAGAACTATGTGGTTAGCCCGCTCTCGTTCTAGAACAATGTTAAACAAAAGCGCAAAGAAGCCGAAGAACATTTGTCAGTAGATCCAAAGGTCGCCTCCGCCTGTCTACAAAAACAACAAGGAAAGACAGGATAAGGCACAACAATGGCCTCATCGACTGCCAGAACGTAGGCATAGGCCCTTTGCAACAAATCTTGGGACAGAAACAACTAAAATAAAAGTGTGACAATTGAAAACGTTAATACAAAAAGACCAAAAAATTATTTAACATCTTCAAACCAGACAATCGACGACTCTCTAGACAGAGGAACGCTCCCGCAAAGACTGTAGTCCTGGCTTCCGAAAGCTTTGAAGACACAACTAACCAAATAGCAATTCGCTGGTATGCGAGAGACAGGGAACGAGATCCATCAACTAACGAAGATCTCTAACACAACGAAATTGTACTCATGAAACACTCGTGGTCATGCCCACCTCCAAGCACCAGGGGGCATAAAACTATGTGACTACGACGTAATATGTTTCCAGGAGACTTGGTTGAGAGAATGTCCAACTCTTGAGGGCTACGATACTGTTCTAGCACCGGCCAAAAAGGGATCCTTAGGTAGGCCCTCATCGGGATTACTGATCGCGTGCAGAAATGGATGGGGAATTAAACTGGGACAAACAATACTCAGTACCCAAGCAATTGTGATGATTAAGGCAGATTGGACAAGTTTGGATCCCTGAAAGAACATCATTAAACAATCATCAATAATAATTGAAAATACCTATTGGAACCCGGCCTCTATGGATATTCCAGGCTATTTGGATATATTAGAGAAAGCAATCGAAGAAGCTCTGGCAGTTCATCTTATTCCATATTTTCTTTTATGTGGCGAATTCAACGCAATATGTTCTGTGGAAGAACAAAAAAAACCACGCCTCTTTCAAACCATCAGCCGCAGAGAACAGAGGTGCCGCACTGGCACACTTAATGAAATCAAGAGATTTGCACAACTTAAATGAGACATTTCCAGGCAACAAAAGAGCCCCGACCTGGGAGCGTGAAGAATCTAAAGGGACAATTAACCACATATTCATGACGAAATCCTTACTTCAAATCACACAATCATTTGAGGTCAAAAGATCCATGTCAAACGACCATAATCCACTGTCGACGTCCTAGGCTATTACTGCTTCTCCGGCTTTTAAATCACGAGCTCAGTTGGAAATCAACACACAAGGAACTCGATTAAGACTAAGTGCAAATTCAATAAAAGATCTAGAGACACGATATACTGCAATGTCTCACTGCGATTATTTAAATCGAATCGACTATTTACCACTCCTAACAGTCGACAAGAAAATGAAGCCTTGTAAACAACATTTGACTGCATCACCAAGACACGTGTATGACAAACTCCTTGCTGATAAGATACGCAAATTGAAGAAATACAAACAGAGAGCAAATCAGTTAGGTGAAGTGAAAGAGTCAGTGAGACAATTAAAGCAACAAAACAATACAAAGCATGGGTAAGAATGCATCGACTTAACCTTTACCAACAAGATGCGGAAAACATCTTAAAAGCCATAAGCGGCAACAAATCCAGAGAATTTTGGTCACTCATCAAATCAACGACTTTGTCGTCAGAAAACACCATGACTAACAGCATTGGAGAAAAAATGTGGACACTGTATTTTACCAACCTCTTCAAGAGTCTGCAAGAACCCCAGGCTTTGGTTATAAAGGAGGAACTACAATCATGGGCAAAGTTTGACAACCAAGCGGACATCGTTTTTTGCATCAAAAAACTTAAGCACTCAAGAGCCCCGGGTCCAGATGGAATCACCAATGAGGACTTAAAAGCCTGTCCTATTGAATGGTGAAGACTACTAAGTAAAATCTTTCAGAGATGGGCAGACCTAAAATATATCTTGCCATCATGGAAAACTTCTATAGTTGTCCCGATTTTCAAAAAAGGAAACAGATGTGACCCCGCTAATTACCGCCCTATAGCGCTGATGGATGTTATAGGAAAAGTCTTCGGCATTGTTTTACTAGAATAATTCAAAGTGTGGGCAAAACAGGCACCTTGCGACGGCTTTCTACAGACAGGTTTTTAAAAAGAACAAAGGAACAATGGCCAATATCTTCTTGACAAATGTGCTAAAAAATAAAGTACTGGAAGGAGGTCCCCGCATTTTTCTGCCCATTATAGATCTGACCCAAGCTTTTGATAGAGTGGACAGATCCAATTTATGGTCCAAACTAGCAGCTTGGAATTGTCCACCTAATCTTCTTCAACCGATCAAGGCGCTATATACAGACACCAGCATAAGAGTCCGCTTAGATCAGAATTGTGTCTTATCTTCGGTGCTTCCAACATGTAGAGGAGTGAATCAGGGGTGTCCTTTGGCTCCGGATTTGTTCCTTGCCTACATTGGTGATCTACAAAAATCTAACTTAGAAGTACGAGCATTTCTGCCAAAGATGAACAAAACTTCGATTACATGTTGGCTGTACGCCGATGACCTGATACTACTTGACTGCACCCCAGTCGGCCTTCAACGTCAGCTGAATAGCCTACTTCAATATGCTAAGAAAAATAATCTCGAAATCAATGACAAAAAGATGAAATTCATGATTCTGGAAAAATCTGAGAGGAAAAAACAGAAAATTCATCTAACCTTGAATGGAAAGTACATCGAAAAAGTTCAACATTTTTAATACTTGGGTGTTACGCTAGACAGCTCAAGAACAGACACAGGTATGCAAGAAGCACTCAAGGCAAAAGTAAAACAACTAGCTAAGCAAGGCAAGGCTATAGATCGAAAGTACGGACCGTATTCGGCAGTCCCTGTACATGAATTCTACAAAAGAAAAGTTGTACCATCATTAACCTATGGGGCTGAAGCATCTCCCAACATTCCATCGAATGTTTGGCCAAAGCTTGAAGCTCTATTCCTGGGGAAGTTTTTGACGTTGCCGAACTCAACGACGGTTGCTCCTATCCGTTGCAAACTTAGCCTATTTTCACTCCAAGCCACTGTAAGATACGCGAGCCTCATGCTTTACAGAAAGTGTTGGATGGCAGAAGTTCCTTCTGTCTACAACTTAATAAATCAAGAATTGGAGAATTCGGTAAGAATTCAAAACAAACTGAAGGTGCTAGACTGGATAGAGACATTAGAGGCTGTAGCAGGTAATAAATTGACCATCCACCTTCCAACAAATATAAGAAAACTAAATGAACTGCAGCCATATATCAAAAAAATCGCGAGTAGACATGGACAAGACTTTTTATTAAGAGCCCACCTAAACTTGTTTCCAACTAACGAAATCTTGGCAGTTAGAGGCCTGCAAACTCATCCGCGCCACCAGACCATACCTCTCCAGCGCCAGCTGCATCACCTTAGCTAACGCCCTTATCATGTTTAGGTTAGACTACTGCAACGCCCTGTACTCTGGAACCAATAAATACATTAGAGACAAACTCCAAAGACTACAGAATAATGTCCCCTACAGAGAACTACAGAATAATATCCCCTACAGAGAACACATCACTAACTGCAGAAAAGAGGTCAACTGGCTAAAAATAACGGATAGAATCCTACTTAAAACAGCAACCCTCACATCTAAATGTCTAAACAACCTAGCCCCCCCACCCCCATCTAATGGAAAAAAATCAACAGGAACATTTCCATGCGACCCACGAGATTCGCCAACACCTTCAAATTAGAGATTCCAAGGTTTAAATGATCCACCGCGGGAGGAACTAGCTTTCCTGTCAAAGCTGCTCACTGCTGGAACAAATTACCACTTGACCTCAGAATTGAACAACCGTACCCGAAATTTAGGCACAAGATAATCAATTGGCTGCGCACCAATGACACATAATTTGACTAAAACCTAGCTTACTCCCTCCCAGCCACTACCTACCCCTCGCCCGGTCACCCCAAGACATGCCGGGCATATGTTTGTATATATTCTTGTATTTATTTGCTTTTTTGCCGTTTGTGTTTTATAGGCATATGCTTGTATATATTTTTACATTTATTTTTGCTCCTATTGCCGTTGTGTTGTATATACTCAAGCCAAATACTGTAACAAGCTTAAGTCTTCATGTAATCGGTTGCGCCCGGTTACCCATGGGTTTGGTGCGCATTACCAAATAAACAAACAAACAAACAAACAAATACCAACAGCTGTCGATTTTGTAACGCACCAAATGAAAAAGAAACTATTCACCATCTTTTGCTCCACTGTCCAGGAAACCAGCAGATCAGAGCACGATATCTGGGGCCAATTTTATCGAACTTTTCACATATGGACGAACCAACATGCTGGGCTAATTGTTAGCCCCTTACAAAATTTTGCACCACATCGACTTTACCAGGCAAATCGTTAGCTGGAAAAACTGTGCTCACGAATTTTTGCACAATCTTTCAGTGCTTCTCTTCCTTTGTAAAAATCTTTAAGATTATACAGACACCCATAAAAAGAGTAACAGACTCTGTGAGTGTAGAAAAAGGTTCCCCCCCACGGGGATATAAGGAACAAATAATCCACCAGTAAAGCAAAAAGTTCTGGGGTTGACACAGGTCAGGAAGATTTATCATTACTATGAAAATCTTACCTAACAGTGGGCGGAGCATCTGAGTGGCAGGGACTGGGCATGTGGCCAGCAGCCTAATCTGAGGGATCCACCAGAAGTATAATTTTACTGATGCTAGGAAGGTACATGTTTGGCAAACGTGCAATATTTCAGAAATACTGTAAACAGTATTTCTGAAATACATAATTTCCTGTTAATATGTTTAGTTTGGACTACTAGGTGGCGCTTGCACCACCTATAAACTGAAAACTATTGGATTAGAGTACAGAAATGTAGAAATGGCATATGAAGAGGGACACAAAGCTTGTAGGTGTTGTTTGTTTATTTGCCACCCACTGACTGCCCATGGCCATACTAATCCCTATGGCCATTCCCACCCAATTCCTGCCCCTCCCCGCTGAAAACACCAACTCATAGGAACTCTTTGAGCTCGCTTTAAGCAAGCCATACCATCAAACTTTGCACTCTAAGTGCCTGTCAGTGTTTTTTCAAACCACTCTTCTGAGAGTTAATGGCTTAATTGGAGGTGTAAACGCAACTTAAGTAATAGAAATGTCTTAACAAGGTCTACCTTCAGCCACTCGATTTATAAGCACTATGTGTGTCCTTCACTGAAGTACTGTAAAAAAAACAAGCACTGGCAAAGCCAACAGTTGTGGCTTGTGTATAAGTATTAGGCATTTGCCAGGCACTGCTTTTAGACGCCAAGGTACTTGCACCATGTTTGCACCTAATACCGTCAATGGGCAATTGATAGCACTTCTGCATGTACCTGGCAACTACCCTTCCCATGCGTACATAAAATCCCAAACTGTTGGCATTGACATCCCTGCTGGATGGATGGAAATGCACATGTGACCGCAGTCGTCCACGTTGCTGCTGTCCAATGATGCCAAATACTCAGAAGGATCATTACATTCCTTTGGGGTCATTGGACTCTTTGTGTCCTGTAATTTGAAAGGAATCCCTTCTTTTAAAGGAGTAAAACATGGAAATATGCTCAAGGGGGACCTTTTTTGCCGTCACATTTTGGTTGAAGGTAAAAATATGCAGAATCCCACCATCTAATGATGAGGAATTTACTGCTTGAGATATAACCTCAGACAGACAGGAAAAAGAGTGTTACGAACACTTTAGGAGTGGCTATTGGCAGCAGCACTGGCAATGGGTTTGCGCTTCCAGCACTTCAGATCAAAGACTCACCGGATGCTACTGGTAAATGGAACAATTACACATGCTGTATTCCATTACGTCTAAGACCCAAAAATCACCATGTGCATTCCGTTCAGGGGGGGGGGGGTGTGTGGCGAGAGAGAGAGAGAGATGAAAACAACAATGAAGAAGAAAGTAAAAACATGAACGAACCTTTAGTCTTTAAATATTCAAAAGAAAGAGTTGTAATTTTTTTTATCAACTTTATTTAATAATTATACAAAACATAATACAACTGAGTAACAACAGAATGGGAACACACAAAAGATTACTCCATATACATCAGTGGAACAAAATGCAAATTACTACTAAAGTAACAGCTATTGAAAACGAAATCCGAAAACATCCCCACCCTCCTATCTCATGGCAAGACGTGACAAAAAAAAAGGACAAAACATACACCCCTACCAATCCCCAACCTCAATATCCACAAAATAAACCAAAGCCTATACCTCATCCAAATAATAAGTTAATATCGATGTTAAAACCGGTGTGCAACTCCTATATCCCGGGCACCCTAAAGCTCAGCCTGAAGAACTCATTATGAAATAATATAATTATACTATCCAAAACTTGGGGCAGGGGAAGCTCTTACCCCTTTCAACACAACTATCCCCCGTAAACCCAGGATAATACCCTGACCTGTCCACGGTGTCCTCACATGTGTTTAAATTACACTGCGTGTGCTTCGTGTTAACTGTCTAATGTCCTCTGTCTCAAGCTATGTAAACAGATGTCTTCACCCTGGAGGCTGGCTGTGATTTATGATCCTTACACATTTTCAAATGCTAAATACTGCCACGGAGGTCCTTTGAAATAGCTCTTAACTTTAATCAAGTGGCATTATTTTGTTTGTTTAAGTAAGAACATGTTAAAACCGTATTCTGTGTTGCTACTGGCGTTGTTTCCAGTGAACTTTATTTGAAATGCTTTATTTTTACTGTGGGTTATTTTTCCTGCATTATTCGAACTTCTAAGGCAGCGCCATGGGAAAATCTCGTCTTCCACACTTTCTTTGGTAGTAAGTATCCTTCAAGCTGATGGACGCTGGTGATGTATACATTAAAAACTATTGTTTGTTTAGGCACTATATAAATGCCTCCGCCCACATGTGCCACCTTCATAGATTTGGCATTTCTCGTTCTGTTGGCGTGGGGGGCGTCGTCGGAAGGGCAAACATGTGATGGGTTGTGGTCAGTGGTCGAAGTGGGCGGTAGCTGTTGGGAGCGGGGCTCCTCTACTTTTTAAAGTTAAGTTTTACTGTTCCCATACTTTTATTTAAAAAAGAAACCGTTCCGGAATGACTTCATTTTAAAATAAAAGTGTAGGAAGAAGTTGAAAATTTCACAAAATAAAAGTGTACGAAGAAGTTGAAACATGCACTTCAGTGCAGTGCACTGAACATTTCCTTAAACAGCAGGCGCATGTGTTTGGAGGTTTGGGTTGCTTGTGGGAGGGGCGCAGGGATGGGGATTGTGGGGAGCCTGGGCAGCAGAGGCGTAACCCAGATTGTCCAGCAAATGGGGCCTGAAGCTAATGTAGTTGGGGGCACTGCCGTGACATTAACATGTGTAAATGTCCAGACAGCGCTGCTGAACGGGCATTGTCTACGCCTCTGCTGGACAGGCCAGCTGGCAACATAGCACATAACCCGTAGGTATTTAGGTGCTAGTTTCATTTATAACGCACTTCCTTTCACACACTTCGACCACTGGTTGTGGTCCTTCCTAGGTTTGTGGATTGTTTAAAACTTGGCTCAGACCATGTTTCAATCCTGGGGGGGGGCATCTTAGCCTTTGATTTCCCACATAAGGTCACACGCGCTGAATGGTCAGGGCAATTGTGAATTATTTTCCACAGAGGAACAGACAGATGTTTTCACCTATCCAGGGGAGAGATTTGATAAATATTTCGTATCTGCATACAAGGAGCATCCCTTCTCGTGCCAGTAGGGCGGCAACAGGCATATGCTCAACATGTGTAGGGCACTTCACTAACTGTGGGGTGTTGGGTGAGTACAACACCTGGCTCCCACTGAATTGGCCCCAACAGTGAGAAAAGTGTGCAGGGATGGGTCAAAATATGTCATGCATCCAGGACTCACGATCCTGCTTGTTATGGCGTCAAGGGCTCATGGACAGTCTCCAGGCCACAGGAATGCTTGCCCTTGATTGGCAGTGTGCCAAAGTGGGGCACTGAGGGAGATTGAACACAGGCACATGGGGCCATAGTCTGGTGCCAAGAAATATGGCCCCCTAAGCGTTAGCTCCGTCTGCATTACAATTAAATAGGGCATTTTCTATCATTTCCCGGTACCTTTCTACCTTCTGTCAGTCGGAGCTCCGTTGATACACCTGGAGTTGACTGCTGTGGACCCGACTTCGTTTCTTGTTTTTCAGGTGTGAGGCGCCACGCAATGACACATGAGCGCCTGCAGTTCTTCTTAACACTGCCTCCCATGTGGTAACCTCCGGCGTCCTTCCTGCTGTGACGTGCCAGCTGCGGCCAAAGCGGCTCCTCCCTCACAACAACGCCTTTGCCCGCTTCCACTTTCGGATGAAGTGAGGAATTTTAATTATCAGTTTAACATTGCCGCCGCTCTCCTTGTGCATTTGCAATACTTTTTATGGGGATATTTTAAACCCTGACACACCGTTGTAAAGTACTTATATTTAACACCACAGAAATACCGAAGAAGAAACGTTAGAAAGTGCTATATACTTTATACTTTCACCCTTTGAAGCTTATAATTACCTCCTCAGCAAAAGAAAACATTACTTTACCTGTGATTTTAATACTAACACTAACATTTGAATCCCTGATATATATTATTCTACAACCTGAAAGATAATTGTTAAGGATCATAAGATCTGATCCCCTCCTCCTCACTGGTCTGCAGCTCCATAGGTTATGTTATCTGCTGTTATTACAACACAGAAAGCTCTTTTGCCTGGCTCAGCTATACACAGAGGTTCTCCAAGCAGTGGCGAAATAACTACCCTGTTCAATATTCTATACTGTTTACCTTCAACAACAAAGAAACTATATCAATTGAGTTAAGTCAACAACTACAATAAGCTATATGCTTCTTTTGTTCTGATCATCGTCGGCACCAGCAACTATTAATACAAACTCTGGGGGCCACATCTACTAACAATTTTCAGACTGTCTATTACCCGCAGGCTTTATTAAACATCCGGCTTGCTGCTAAGACTTTGATCATTTGCGTTGTGGGTAGATATTGTGGCCTCAGAACACAGGCTAAATGGCTTCCAATGAAAATAACCAAAAAAGCCACACCTGCAACAAAGGATTCCACGCTTCCAGTCACACATCTGAAAAGGCCCAAGAGTGACTCGCTTCCTCCGCTCAACATTTCAGATCCTGCCTTTGAGACAATTTTATCTGAGATTCGAGCATTACGACCCTTCATTGAGACCACAAATCAAAAGCTACAACAATTAGACGACAGATGGAAGGGCTTTGAAGAGCGAATGGAAGAGGTAGAGAGACGGGTTGGTATTGCGGAAGACCTATCTCCCAGGACGTTTATGTTGGAAAAATCTATAAAAGACCTCCTAAAACATAATGAAGACTTAGAGAACAGAAGCAGAGGTAACAATCTTCGAATATCTGGCCTGCCGGAGGGATGCGAGGGATCAGATCCAATTGCTTTCTTACAAAAACTACTGCCTGCCATTGTTCACTTACCCTTGGAAACCAATTTCAACATACAGAGAGCTCATCGCGTTGGTCAACGGAATGCCTCGGCTTCTTCTCAACCTCCTCCTAGAACTCGTATCTTCTATCTACTTGAATTTACGCAACTTCAACTCATCATGGCATCAGTCAAGGAAAATAAATCTGTAATCTGGCATGGGAGAAAACTATACATCGCACAAGATGTTGCAAGAAATACTGCTTTACGTAGGAAGGAATTCCTGTCTTTTTCGTCCAGCTCTGAAGCAACTCAATATCCGGTATGGTTTATATCATCCATGCTCTTTTAAGGTGACACACAATGGTTGCACTGCCATTTTTGATGATCCAGCTGATTTAAAGGTTTTCATATGTTCTATCAAAACTGAAATTATGGACACAACAGCTCCAGTGGATCCCTCTACTTCGGTTGGAACATGAGTTTTTCTCTTTTTTTCCCTTTTTAATCTTGCTTAACTTTGATTTGGCAGGCTATTTATACTCATCTAATGCTGTGACTATTTTCTTTTTCTCTTAACATTGGTGAGACGGTAGCTGGTGCGGTGCCCCTCTTTCACTGCATGCTGTCTTTTTCCTTTTGACAGCCCGGTAAGCGTCACCTGCTCCGGCTACATTTTTCATCCTTTTTGATCTATTATCTGGCCTGATCATGTCTTTTTTTGGATTGTTAAGGATTTCAATCAGATAACGAACACCTTAGTCTCGGTCTAGTATGCAGCGCACAATTGAAATGCTTATGTTTTTGTGTTAGATTCAATATTGAGATGGTACACCACTCATATCACACCCCTTTTCAAATACCCTGGGTCACAATGGACCATGAACCAGGATGGTTGATAACATATAATATTTATTTATTTATTTGAAAAGTAAAAGAAATCATACAATTTCTAATATGGGGCAGCAATCACCAATGGGGTGATAAGAACAATAGGAATGTAAGCAATGCACTTAGTTAACCTTCTATTGACACATCTACAAAACCCCAGGGAATAGGAGTACTTTTTGAGTTTAGGTAAGATAGCACTTGAGTTAGAATTTCCCCCTGCAAGGTTCCTTCAACCAACAAATAATCAATTCTGAATGGATAAACAGAAGCAGCAGGTAATCTGGAATGACAAATGGAAAACATAATTAAAATCGGACCTTCCCTCACCAAAGAAGAGAGAAAAACGTTTTTTAAACCCTGGCAATGCTAAAAATTACACTCGGAAATGGATGAATAAATGAATGAATGTGTGTAAAAAACTTGAAACAAATACAATTCTGAACTAAAGCAACCATGTAGAAGTACAATCAATCACAAGCAATGTATAACCTAAACCATACAGTTCAAAAATGAGTGGCAGGTTTTAAAACATGTTTGCAGCAAATAACACGTTGGGAATTTTGCAAACTTTGCAATTCCCGCCTGAAATTACCAAAATGGCTTTTAATAAAAAATGGTGTAACTATAGATCATAGGTACAATATGGAATTGAAATTAGGTCTCTAGCTCTTAAATTGAGTGAGTTATGCAAGATCTAGAAAGGCGCGTTTTGAGTAAAATGGAGTGATGAAAAAAGGAAAGGAAATCAGTTTGAACAAGAACAGTTTTACTCTACACTAGAGCATTCAGGCTAGGATACCAAAGAGGGACACAGTAAGCTCCAGGGTTGATTCACAAATTCAACCCTAGTTCCCCAGCGCCTGCCCTGGTGGAACCAGTCCGATCACTCTAAATACGATTAATACCTTAGGATTTACACAAGGTAGAATTACTACAGAGATGGCGCGAGTACTAGAAATCAAAAGCAGGGTGGCAAGAATGATTGTGACGGTTTGAACAAGGTATCAGGATAAGGATAGGGTGGCTTAGAGAGTGGGATGAGGACAAAGACAAGATAGGCTATGGGTTTAAGTGGGGTGGCAATTGATACTCACAGTCCACTTTTTAGTTTTTGGATTCTGGACAGTCAGCACTCTGGTCACCACACGGATCTGGTCTAACAAAGGACAGCTGGACAAAATCAGCGGGACAGGATCAGCTGGGCAGGGACTGGTAACCGGGTAACTGGCAATTCTGGTTACTGGATAATATAGGTCATCAGGGTAGCAGGATGGCAGTAGCATGCATTGAGTGGCAGCTAGCCAATCTGGATCTGGATGCCAAAAGTACCACAGTTTTCCCCTTGTTAATGGGAAATTAGTGGGGTTTTAATATTGTAGGCCTTGCTGGAGCACGATCAGCAATGCTTGGCCTTGTAGTTGGGATCTGGAGTCTGCATAGATGACGGGTACAGGAACGCAGCGCAGGAAATCAGGAAGAGTATGTCTAGGGTCTTGTCAGGGACCCTTATTTATAGGGCAAAATGACATCATCAAGGTAGAGGCTGGGCGGGGTTAACTGTACACACCCCTAAACTACTTGGATTGGGCAGGGATGCTAGTCTCAGCCTTGCTCTCAACTTGTTCGATTTCCAAGGGAATGATGTCAGGTTTATTAGGTGAGTTTTACAATGTCCAGAAACTCCCACATTTACTTTAATGAAAATCTGATTTTGCCAAAAACATACATTTCTACAATTTCAGTCTCTTTGCAAATTACACCCACAGATTAAATATTATGTGCATCACAGATCAGTCCAATCTGCCAGTCTGTGCGACATTGTCTCACCCTTCGAATATATTGTGGTGATTTTAAACATGAAAGATTTGGCCTAAAATTCCACAATTTTATACACAGATGTGAATTATCCCCAGGGATGTATGTACAATTTTCTTTTTGTTTTGTTTTATTGGTTAAACATATTTAAACCTTAAACATTAGTTCATTACTCCATTATTTAGTTCATTTTCATTCAGTAGAACCATATCCATAGTTTGTTCCCATCAATTGGCCAGAGGTAGTTAATGAAGGAGTTATTTAAATAGTTATTTAAGTAGATCTAGTTTGCCTCCTTAGAATTAGAATTATCTCTAGGTCCAATATCCTCTTCCTCCTGGTCCAAGTTTAATAGTTCAGCAAATTTTAATGTGTCAAGGGTTCTGCCGACCTTATCAACGGTCAGGAGCCTTTCCCAGTATTCTTCTTCCATCTCCTCAGTGATGTTGCTCGTGTAATTACCCAAGTAGTTCTCCCTTCTCGATTTCAAGGCCGGGCAGGATAACATTACATGTCTGATAGTTTCAAGTTGGTCTTTAGTTCTGCAGAATCTACAGTATTCAGTTGATTTTTCGATTTGCCTTCTTTTTCATTTTACCTCTCTGCAGTGCCAGATGTTAAATCTGCAGCGCATCAACAGATCTCGGTAATGGTGAGAGGGGAATTTCAGCAGGTAGGGTGGTAGCATATTCAAACCTTTTTTTTCCTCAGACAATATTATGACATTGATTTCTTTTCAATCTTTGCTCCTGTGTTTCCTCCCAGTCCTTTTACCCGGATGGATCTTTTGGCTTTATCTGGGTTTTCCTTTACGGTGTCTTCCGAAAGGTTTGCCTGTTTCAAGCTAGCTTTGCATCTTCTTTTCCAATTTCGAATCATAGTATCCTCATTCGGTACTTCTCTCTGCGTTAAGATTTCAAACGGCTTGGATGGGTTGTCGAGGATACACTTTCTATACAAGGATAGGGTTTTCCAAAGAGCAATTGAAGCCACAGACTGGAGCCTGGGCTCTGTTCTTATGAGCTCCACCGGTAGCGATGTCGGAAGGCGCAGGATCTTTCGCCAAAAGTAGGCCTCACATATGTTCCAGACTTCCCATCTCAAGGCTAAGAGTGCTTCAGCACCATACATGATGACCGCCACCACTTGTTGCTTGAAAAAGGTTACTATTGGAGCTAAGGAAAATTTGCCATACCTACGATGTAAGCAGATTCCTTGATTTGTCAGGGCCGTTAGTTTTTCCCGAATCAATGTATAATGTGCATGTTCGTTACAATTTCTATTTATCATTATCCCAAGATACATTGTGGTTTCCACTTCCTTCAGTTTTTCATGTTCCAGAGACCACGTCTGAGATTTTTCTGCAGATTTTCTTCCCTTGCCAGATCTCATGGTTAGGATCATAGATTTCTTGATGTTGATCTTCATGCTGTTATCTTTTAGATATTTATTGAATGACTCAATCTGTCTTTGCAGGCCTATTGGCATCTGGTCTACGAATACCGCGTCATCCGCATATAGCATCCACGGTATCTCTCTTCCGTTTACCTTCGACGGGAATGCATGAATCTGCTCTTGGGTAGTCTTCATGTCGGCCATATAGAATACAAAGAGGAAGGGAGCTAACGCACATCCCTGTTTAATTCCCCTGGAGGTTTTAATCTTCCTAGATAGCCCTCCGTTTCCTGTAATTTGGACCTTGATTGAGGTATCAGTATATAGGGCTTGGATGGCTTCCAACAGGTCCTTTGGACATCCCCACATCTTCAGTTTTGACCACGGACGTTCTCTATTTATTCCATCGAAAGCTTGTTCGAGGTCGATGAAAGCTAAATAGAGTTTTTTCCCTGCTAAAGTCGTGGCCTTCAGCAGGTTAATCAAAAACAAATTCAGAGCGGTACCTACTCCACTAACGAAGGCTGTTTGCCTTTCATCCAAGATTTTAGCCTGGGTGGCCCATTTTTTTAGATCCCTTAATAGAAGTGATGCAAATAGCTTGCCAATTCAATCTAGGAGCGCTATTGGCCTGTAATTCCTGGGGTTTCCCCGATCTCCCTTCTTGTAGATCGGAAAGATGTGAGCCGTCCACGTGGTTGGTATTTGTCTAGCTTTTTTAATTTGTTGGAATAGAGTATATATTAGATCAGCCCAGTCCTCACAATTTTCTTTCAGCAGCTTGTTTGAGATACCATCTGGGCCTGCTGCTCTGGAAGTACTGAGTTTCTTAATTAGAATTACAATGTTATCTCTATCAAATTCCAGTGCCCATGGTGTGTTGTCGGGCCTCTCATTTATGATTTGTCCCTGGGTTTCTCCTTCATATAGTGCAGTATAGTGTTGGAACCAATTTTCCCCTGAGACTTGGTTAATTCCTATAGCCGACTGGTTACGTTCCCTGTTGTTATGTAAGTCCCATGTACTTTTAGCATTATTTGTTGATATTGCGGCTAACATTTTCTCGGCATCCCTTTGCATTCGTAGATGACGAGTTGCACGCAGCCAATTTTTATAGTTCAGGTGACACTTCTTCAGTAGTTCAGGTTTCTCTATACGATTATCCTTTTTTATACATCTGAGCTCTGCTCTATATTGTTTTTGCCTAGCCACTAGCTGTTCATCATACTCATGTTTTTTTTTTATTTGCTTACTTTTGATAGGGTCATACTTGACCTCGTAGGCTTCCAGTAGCCATTTATACTCGACCACCTCCTCATCTTTGGTTATTGCATCTTTATAACCCTGCACCAATTTTGGGATAATCTGGTTTTTTAGTCTCAATCGGTTTCTTCCCCATGACACCTCAGTTTCCATTGATCTTTCACTCGCTATAGTAGACCCTATTTCCCAGGCGAGTTCAATGGCTAGCAGACAGTGGTCTCTACTTGTTTGTTTAATTATTGTGAAGGAATTTATCCACTCCAACGTGTTTCCTCCAACAAAACAGTAGTCAAGACATGCTCCTGATTTTCCACTGTGCCATGTATTTGCTCCCAACAAGTCTCCTTTTGTCTGGCCGTTTAACATCTTCATTTCACGAATTCTCATTTCCTTCATCCATGTTTTTTCCTTTCCTAGTAGATGTTCTATTTCTTTAATTTTACCCTCTTTGTCCAGCAATTTGATGTTTAGGTCACCATTTAATAGTATCAGCTGATCTTTCTCCTCCGACATGGATTTGTCAATTACGTTCATAATTGATTTTAAGTAGCTCACTGGGCCTGTCATATTTTCACTCCAATAGGTATTTATCAGAATCATTTGTATCGCAGTTTTCATGTCATCTGCTTCAAGTCTTATTGTGGATTTGGTGTGTGATGTTCTAGCACTTTTAGTGGACTCTCCAGTTTCTTTAGTATCATGAGGCCTCCAAATGGTCTTCCCTTGTGTCCCTTTCTGGCCGGGTTTATGTACACTTCATAGCCTTCACACATTGGAGGTTCTCGTAGCCATGATTCTTGAATTGAAATGAGATCATATTTGGGCAAAAAGGAACTGTCTTTAGAGAGCAGATGTTTAAATCCTCTAGTGTTCCATGAGGCACAGAGGACCGGCTTCTGCTGGCTTTCCTCACTCTATTGTTTCTTCTTAGAGATCATGGCATTTGCCATCCATGACCAATTCTTTTCGTTGTTGTCTACTTTATTTGGCTTACTTTTTATCCTCTTTGGGTTTTCTGAATTATCCACTGTTAACCTTGAGGTTTTCATTGCCTCATAGCTTTTTTTGGTTGTTGCAGGGTTTACTTTTTGATTTCCCCCCCCTCTTTTCCTTTTTCGACCTTTCCATTGGTGTCTCAGCAACTGATTTCATTTTTGTATGCTTTTTTTCTGTCGCTTTGTCTTTGTTATATACTGGAATCACATCTTTCACTTCTTTCACTTCTTTTCTTTGTTCTGTTGCTGATTTTTCTTCCTTTTGCCTAAAGTCATCGCCCAGATCCTCCAACCGAAATCCCCTTTTTTTTAGGGTGTCACTCGCCGCCAGGAATTTCTGTTTGGTCTTATTGGAAGACAGATGTAGAATGACTTGGTCCATCCTCTGTTCCTTTGGGAATTCAACTATTTTTATATCTTCAGTTGATATCATATGAAGTTGCGAAACTTGATTGCAGAGCTCCATCACGTAGCTCCTATTTAGTACCACCCCTTTGGGTCCATTTGCTGCGGTTCCTAGTTTCAGATAGCACCCTTTAAATAGAATGGATTTCTTTGGAGGTGGTAGAGGCAACACTTCTCTTTTCTTAGCTTCGATATGCTTATTATCTTTTGTGTCGTTTTTTGGTTTTGGACTGGGGCTATCCTGTCTCTTTCATTCTTTCATCCCTTTGTTGTCCTGTTTTTTTCTTTTTTGTTCCAAGGTTCTGAATTTGACAGGTTCCTTTTCTGTGTCAAGTTCTCTTATCAATGGCTCTGATCTTCTTCCTGGATTCACGATGTTTTTCGGGACAGTCTCTCATTGAGGCTTCAATTTCTTATGATCCTTATAATTTCAGATTGTATCTGTGGTATCCAGTTGTCTATGGTTTGCCATTCTGATAGACTGATACTTTCCCAATCTTCTTCGTCGCTGTTATTATCCATCAGCTCAATTAAATCACTCAGATTTGCTGGCTGTTCCTGATCATCCCATTTCTCTTCTGTTATCGCATTTTCGGGATCTTTTATCTCGCTCACCTCAATATAGTCTAGCTCACTCATCATCAGTTCTCTTCTAAGCTTTCTTTGCGCACTGAATATTTTCTCTTCTCGGTGGCGTTCTTAAATTCCTCAGAAATGCCCTTTATCCATTGACTTTGCGTTTGAGGGCTTCATTTTTAGATTTTTTTCCCTTTTCGTTTGGTTTTCTTATTGCCTCTTTTTCCTTTGGCTGGACATGATCTTTAGGCGTGGCCCCTGCAAAGATCGCAAAGAAAGATCGTTCCGGTTGGGATAAGGTCGACTGGTTATTTGCTCTCTCCGCTCCCTTTTTCCCAAAGGGAATCAGAATCACATCATCCAATTGTGATTCCTTTTGTTTGGAGAGGGCATTTGCGCCCTGTTTCAATTTCATTGGACCTTTCCCTTCTTTGAGTTTTGTTTCTGACAGCTCTCCATCGTTCCTCTGTTTATGGACACTTCTCATCCATTTGCAGTCCTCTAAGACTGCTTCCATCAGCAGGGATTTGTTGGTTGCATCTCTTCTTGCTAGATCACTGAGGTGACTCTGCCGAAGTTGGGTTAGTTCTGCTTCCTTGTTTATTCGTATACTTATACTCTGCAGAGTGGACTCCATTAGGACGTGTGTCTCTTTTATTTGGATATTGCTATTAGTCACCTCTTGTACAGAGTCTTTAATTTCCCCATATCATTTTAAGAAGGGGGCCAATGTAATATTTAACAAAGCCATGATCACTTTTTCGATATGCTCCATATCCTTTTCTCTTCCAAGTTTACAGGCTTCAATTATTGTCCGTACGATTTGATCATTTCCTGATTCTCTTGAGCGCATATAGGCGTCTTCCGAGGTTAAAGAGCTGGTCATAGGCCTTGCTGTCTGCTCCTCACCAGCTGCTCCTTTTGGAGTTAAATCTTTCACGGTATCGCCTGGTAAGAGTATGTTTCTCTCCTCAGAGATTAGTGTTTGGGTCTCTTTCGTTGCTGTTTTATTCTCTTGCCACTTAATCGATTATGTAATCGAATCCTCGGGCAGAAAGGATCTCCCTGCTGTTTGTTCTCTGTCCAAAGCTGCCATTTTCTCATTTATCAGGCAAAAACTCTTTCTTTTCTCTCTCTCTATTTTTCCCATCAGTATAGTTAAGTCTTGCATGATTTTATTTGCAAGACTTGAATTACTCAGATTCGCAGGTATTGGGTCTGAGAGTTCCTTGGTAATACTTTTTCCTAAAGAAGTCGTCCTCTCCAATTGGGTCCTGGCATAGTCTCCGTCATACCCAAGGGTATGACCTGTTTTATTTATTTCATTAGGAGGCTTTGCAGTTGTTAGAGCTTCCTCAATTCGAGTACAATCTTGATGTCTTTTTCCCAAGAGACCGTAGCTTGCATAATCTTCCCTATAAGGTTGAAAGATATCAAGTGGTCTTCGGGCTGTCTCTTTGAGGGCAGTATGTTGTGTCTTTTTCCTCAGGATGGTGGACTGCTGTAGGGCTTCTTCAATTTGCCCCAAATCTATTGCGTCCCATTGACCTCCATGTTCCCATGATACATCTAATGGTTGATGTTCGGTTGTGGGACTTTCCGTAACGCAGCTGAGTTCTTGTATAGCTAGCTTTAGCATTTCTTTTGATCTCGAATCTGTTGTCACCTCAGGTGGGTGTTCGTGTCGGGCAGCCCATTCCCCATCTTGGCAGGGTATGGTTGATTTTGAATTTCCAGTTAAGTCACCATCATTCTTATTAGGGGGGTGCTGCTCTTCGCTAGGGCTAGCCATGGTTGAATCCAGGCTATGCAGATTCTCCCTCGCCCCATATTCTGATCTTGTCTCCATGGCCTCACCTTCAGTGACTGTTCTCTGATTATTTAGTGTTTTTCCAAGTATGTTTGCTGACAATAAGCTAGGCTTCATTGGTGACCTTCAGACTCTTTCACTGCGATAGGATCGTCTCTTATTACAATTAAATTTGATTCACTGACTGTTTGTTCAATCGCTTCCTCCTGGCAAGTGTCTCCTACGGCTGACTCAAGTATTATAGGTACTGAGGGTGATTGTTTTGAGATTTCTATTACCGTAGGGATGGTACAAGCCACGGGTACCTCAGGCGAGGTAGGGGCCAACCGCAAATTGCCAACCTTTCCCCCCAACGGCAGTTGATTTGTCATTTCTGTGTCCATCTGGCTAGCTCCCACTGATAAACTATTTCATTTTTTTGTACAAAAGGGTAAACGGCTCTGTTTTAACGTTGCTGTTTTCAGTATAGGCTCCAGGCTCCCATTTACCTCTGGGAGGGATATGAATCTTTGCCTTACCTGCAAAGGGGTTCGCAAGCCTGTTTCTTGTAGATCCATGATGGCAGGAACTGACTTCATTTTATCAGGGGCCTCCTCGTTGTACTTTGTATCAAACGTTATTGGCAGCCAACTGGGTAGGGTTCCCCGCAAGCTCACAGCAAGCAGCCAAACAGCTTAACATCAGATTCACTCCACCAAAACAATGCCCTTTGCATGCCGGGATAAGCACCGCAAGGGTGCCTGGCTGCAGAATTTGTATAACTTCCTGTAGGCATCACTGGGGGCAGGCAGGGGGCAGAGCCAACTAGCGCTACGGCGCTCTCTCCTGTTCCGCGTCCTCCAAGCTGCCAGCCGCGTGTCCCACAGCACCTCCAAAGTCCTCCAGATGCTAGCACAGGGCTGGTGAGGGGGGTCACAGCCACAGCTTAACAGCTGATTCACTTCACCAAAACAATGCCCTTTGCGTGCCGGGCTTATTATGTTTGCAACATTAATACTTTCCTTGGAATCTGCCATATTTTTTAAGTTCTGTTCCCTGTGCGGCAATGAGTTCTACCAAGTTTTAAAAGAAAGCCCATAAAATTAGATTTGAAACTGCAAACTTTTAAACATTTTTACTAATTCTTGCTGCAGAAATAAAGGTCTTTAAAGTTTATTTATAAAATAGTCTTTGTAACAAAAAGGCAGTCCATTGTTACTAGATCCTTTTCTTTTCTTCCTCTAACTGCAAGCAACTGTCATTTCCTTCAAGGTAAGTGGGGTTTCCCATCATAATTGAAGGTTTTATTGCCCCTTACAATTGAAAGGTTAGTGTCCCAGGACTTCTATTGTCCCAGCCTGGAGCACAGACGAATGTCTGACGAGTGTGTGAACTTTCTTTGTCCTGGCCCATACAAAGTTTGTCAAGCTGGCAATTTTCACTTACGTGTCCTGGATTTATGGTGTGTCTCCCTTCCTTGGGGAAGTTTCATGGCGGGCAACTGGAGAGACTGGTTTTTCTGAGAGCTTGCAAATCCAGCCCATGTGTTTTAAACTATTTAATTTCTTATGTTTTGGTCCTGAATTAAACAAACCTGTGAAAGAGGATAGCCTGTGTGTGTATTTTAACCACTAACATAAACCCTTTACATTGCTAGGTAAGCAGGCTTTCATTAACAATTTATTTTTAAACAGGCCACTTTTTCTTCAGTCAGCAAAGCCCACTTTTCCACATGTGTTAAAACTGCTAGTATTTTTTTCTTTAAATTCAGTTTTACAGCTCCCTCAGCTGCCCGCACTGTCTTTGCAGCTGTAGTCATTTCCTTGAATGCAGGAGTTTTATCTAAAGCATAGATACATTTGACACTGACCTGGCTCAGAGAGTTAAAGTCTCTTTGAACTGCTGAGCCTGGATACATTTGGAAAGAAATAAATGTGTGTTCCCGTGCAAGTGAAAGGGAAGTTGCTTATTGATTTCTCTCAGAGTTGGCTTGACTGGGCCTGTCACTCAGGAATTATGCCTGGTTTTGGTGCAGCACAGTGAAATATCCTGGGTATGACAGGGCCGTTTTACTCACAGTGGTTTCAGAATGAACAGATGGAATTAGCGTAAAAGCAACATCTTTAACGGGTGAGAATGTTTCATTTTGAAGGGGAATTTTGGCTTTTGCAGCAATGTCAGGCTTTCCTTTTCACTTGATTCCATGTATAGGTTTCAGAAAGCACTGGCATACTTTTTCAGTGTGTCCCCTTGTTACATTTTACCTGAAGTGTGCTAGGCAGGATGGTGCAGCCATTTTTTGTTGCTGCCAAAATGCAGTTTTGAGGTCCTAGTGCGCACAGGAGCCAGCGCAGCCAGGTTGCTGTTTCTTGCGCAAATGCAGCTTAGTGATGTGGGGCAATGCCGTTAAGTCGGCCAATATATCCCACACCACCCCCCCCGACTTCTCCTGAGCTTTCAAGTCGAGGGAGAGTCGGGCAAGTGGGATTTCTCCATGGGCCACAGCAGGATCCGGCAGGTATGAGTCCCTCTTCCATCAGAGAACGGTGCATCCTGCCCCTCTTGTTGTCTCTGGTCGGAACGTGGAACGACACCCCCTTCTTTCCCTGGGATCTTCCTTTCATGGTGTGGAGCGACACTTCTGGATCTCCTTTGGTCTCCCTTCCAGGTTGTCAGGGAGATCCTCCTTGGTTGTTAGATAGGCATAACCAGTACGTATCTGTGAAAGAGAGCACAAATCGGTTATGACAATTTCCCACTAACTGCCCACCAATTGGGTTGACAGCAGTGGGATATACAGGCATTTAATAATCACAATTGATAATGAAGAAAATACTCCCTGTTACAGGATCCTATTTATAAATCCTATCGGCTCCCTTCTGGTTCTTCTTTTCCTTATTCTCAGGTTTCCGATGTCTCCTCTGTTTGATTCTCTCTGAGCTCCTCAATGTGTTGCAAAGTGTGCCTAGGGTGACAACTCTTTAGTTGATTAATATGGACCCATTTCTCTTCTGTCAATTCGCCTTTGGGGATGCAGATTCTGAAGGCGACCTGGGATGGTGACCTCGTCTTCATTTCTGAACTTCAATTTCCTGCGGTAGCACCGGGGCTGACCAGAAGGCTTTCTTTAGGACTGCCAGGGCCCTGAGATTTATTCTCCAGTTGGGACCAGGCTTGGCGATAACTGGGATCCAAATTAATCTTGATTCGGTTGAGGATGTGACTGCCCATGTAAAAGGCGGACGGAACACCTCACACGACCCAACAATTGTGTTCTATGCTTTTGTCACCTGTAGACATTTTTATCATACAACTGCTAAGCAGAAGATGTTTGGAGCGGGGAATTTCCAGGCCCCAAACCCATTGATAAACGGACTCAATAGCGGGCAGGTCTGGTCTTTTGGGAGTTTCCTGAATAATACTTCGCTGATGAAGCTTTCTTCGCTATTCAAGTCAACTCGGGCAAGGACAGACTCCTTCCTGTCATTTAACTGAATCGTGAAGAAGAGCTGTTCGCCCTTCTGCTGAATGCCAGCTACACTTTGTGCTGGTTTGTTATCAATCTTGGCTATCGAATTGAGATTTTCAGATTGTGAATTGGTATAGAATTTCAAAGTATTTCCTTCCAGTGTGGAATGCCACTTGAGACTGGAAGGAAGGTTGATTTTCAGGAATGGAGTGGAGTTCCCATCACCAGTTTGTTGTCCCACAGCAATTATTGTAACTTCAGGTATTTCATTATTTTGAAGATGAAACTTAATTTGATCTGGTTTTTGTTCAACCATGTGGCATGTGCCAATTAGACTAACATGGTTGACACTCTGTTTTAATTTGATTGACCTGTGAGTCTGGGTCCATAGTACCTTGTTCACACAGTCTATTAGGGGAGACAACCTACGGAGGATGTCATTCCCTAATAGATAGGGGGTTCCCTCTGGAGCCACGACTATGACCGGGTGCTTCATCTTGTGTAGCCCTATTTTGATTTCCAGCTCTGCAGTCCCCTCGACAGGAATTTAATTCCCGTTGAAGTTCTGAAGTTGTCCAGGAAGAGGGGTGAGACAGATCTGGTATCTCTCCCCTCTTCCTGAATTTAGCTGCTCAAAGGCCCTTTTTGATAGAAGAGCGGCTTGGGATCCAGTGTCCATCAGTGCTGGAATTGCCCATTGCCCTTGCACTTGGACGGAGGCGTAGAATCTACCTTCTTTCTCTTCCAATGGACAAAGGTAATGGACATTCTGGGCAAGCTGGGTAGTCAATTCCCTTATTTTTGACTCCGACACAGGGATAGTTTGGGCATAATTCTGTGTTGAAGTTTGGGGATCTGAACAAAACTTTATACACTCTGCTATTTGGGGAGTTTCGGGCTCCCCTTTTTCCGATTCTGGTCTGCCCTCCCACCCTTTTGGAGGCAGTCAACAGAATTGCTTTTGGAGATTTGTGGTTCTTCTTGTGCTGGTTCTGAGCTCCCTTCCCCCCTTCTAGGAGGCAGTCCCCAGAATTGAGTTGGGTAGTTTGGGTAATCTGAAAGGAACATTTTGCACTCAGGGATTCAAGGAGTCTCGAGCTCCTCTTTTTCTGATTCTGGGCTGCCCCCGCCCTTTTTGGAGACAGTAACCAGAATTGCTTTGGGGAGTTTGGGAACCCCCTTTTAAGATTATGGCCCTCATCAGGAGGTTGGAGGTAACCATGCCACTTTTAGCGGCATGATTGCCTCCTACCGCAATCCGGGCCCGGGTCCCTCGAATGAGGACTTACCGGGCCATCGCAACCTTGGCGGAACCGGTAATTCCCCATCCAAGGAACCCGGACCAGGTCCATCCCCATTCCCATTCGAGCCCCCATAGGGCTCAATGGGAATGGGGATGGAGCTAACAACGAGCCCGTTAATGACGGGCCCGTTGTTAGCTCCTTGGTGTCCTCACGGGACCCGGTATGGATGCCTGTTTTTTCCAGGCGCCCATTGTGAGTCCCGCGAGGAGACCTCGTGGTAGGGCGGAATGGGTTTACCGGCACCGGCACCTTTACCGGTGCCGGTAAACCCATTCCGCCAACCTTATGATGAGGGACCATATCTTCTTCATGCTCATTCTGGGGTTCTAGGATGGATGATTCAGAATCAGTCCCCACTCCCAACCCAGTCTTCATTTAAATCCATTGGGACCCATTTTTCTTTGGGAGGAATCCCCCCTTCCCTGAAGGAGAAGAACTTTTTCCCAGAATCCTCTGAGGATTCCTCTCCTTCAAATTGGAGGACATTAACTTCCTCCACAAAATGAGTCTTTTTGGGTTCTTTATTCCTCCTACTCCCCCTCTGTTCCTTGGGTGGCAGGTTTTCGAGGGCAGGAGAATTTGGTTCTGGTTCCTGGGTGTCCAGGGGCTTTTCACGAGTGAGGAATGAAGCTTCCTCTAGGGCTTTACACCCCCCTTCCCCGTGCCTCCTCCTCTGGTACCGGTGAGTTGTCCGGGT
This sequence comes from Ambystoma mexicanum, assembly GCF_040938575.1. Classification (NCBI taxonomy): domain Eukaryota; kingdom Metazoa; phylum Chordata; class Amphibia; order Caudata; family Ambystomatidae; genus Ambystoma; species Ambystoma mexicanum. The sequence goes on from NC_090927.1 coordinate 796,447,437, forward strand.
TCTCGCCCCGTCATTGTTCTGGGGTGTCAGATCCTTGGTTTGTGGGGTTCTGAGCCGCCATGTTTGTCTGAGGGTTCTATTGAGCCCTCAACATGCAACCCAGATCCTGGGTTAGGTTCTGGACCTGGCGCTCCAGTTAGGATACTCGTTCTGGCTGGTATGGGGGTCTCTGGTCAACCATAGGTGGATCACGGCAAGGATAACTATCCCTTCTCCCATAGTACCCTCGATATGGTGAATTCTGGTAACCCTCAACCCTTGGCCTCCCCTCTCCCGTATTGGGTTGTCTGGGTTCCTGAAAGCGGGGAATGAAAGGAGGGTTTTCCTGCAGGTTGGGGTTTTGTGGGTATCGAGGAAAGAAGCTTAACCCAGCATTTGGGGAATTCCTTCCCACCTGAGGGAAGTTAGGAGGGAAATTTCCCGGGGCAGCACTTACCTGGTTGGACCCCGCCCCTTGGGCCAGAGGAGTCCAGGCATACCCCAGGATTGGTCTGTTGCCCTTGTATCGGGGGCTGATATAATCAGGGGAGTTAGGGGTCCCATTAGTGGGATTACCTCCCTGACTACCACCTGTTTGTGACTGGCCAGAAGGCCTTCTGGGTCTGGGATTCTGCTGACTTTGTGCAGGTGTATTATTAGGCTCCCCCATCTCTAAGTATAACATTGGGGCAACCCTCACCTCCGCCACCTTAGAAGCAGCAGGGGTGTTGGCTGGTTTGGGGTTTTTATTCAGATTTTTATTTTCTTCAGGTTTTTGGACCTCATAAATGTGTGTTGCGTGCTCTATGAACCAGTCCAGTGTTCTTTTCTCGTGGAAGTCCCTCACCAGCTTGGTCCTAATATACTTGGGGAGTGCATGGAAGAAGGTGGTTACAAACTCCCTGCTATCTGTGCGCACCGTCCTAGTTGTCTGTGCAAAGGTGCATTTGAGCTCCTGCACAAACTCTTGTGGGGCCTGATCTTCCCCGCACTGCAGATTGTAGGCCGCTTTGCAGTCCAGCAAAGAAACTGGAGTATTCAGGGGAGAATGTCCATTTTACATACTCGATACAGTTTTGGTTGTCTTTCATATTAAAAGTGTCCATCATCTGCTCATAGAGCTCCAGGTGTTCCCAAACAGAATACTTCACATTTTTATGGTAGGGGGTTATGATACTCCTAAGGGCCTTAATCTGCCTAATGGGGTCTTTAGTCATAACTCGCTTGAGTTTGTTTGCCTTCTTTGGCTTAGTCACCCGAGTCCACTCACTCTCAGACTCAGAGGCGCTACTAGTTGAGGTCCCCTCTTGATCATCTAGGCCCTCCCGGATTCTGTGATCTTGAGAGGGGCTCCCAGAATGGTGGGGCCTAGTTTCTCCACTCCTGTGGGACACAGGAGAGTAGACTTCTGACTCCTCCCTCCTCCCAGGGTTGGGTATTCACCCCAACTGCCCTAGTTGGGTAGGGTTCTTCAGGATACTCTTTTTGGGCCTCATTTCATTGGGTTTTTCATGAAATTGGACCAACTGGTCCCTTGGAAAATAATATACCGGTGGATCTAATTCCCTGTGCATAGGAGACTTCCCTGTCAGAGATATCAGCCTGAATGTTTGGGTATCTATACAGGGATGCCCTTCCATCCATTTCTGTGGGGCACTGATCTGTCAGTTCCATCATGCTGTGTCTATTGGATTCTGCTGGCCTCATGGCTTCTGGCTCATGTGAACCGGTAAACATGAAGCTGACAGTGTTCACAGTATTAAATGGGTTGGAGTCCCTTAGCATAGAGGTCCTTATACTATGATCCAGGGTTACCCTGTCCCTCTCTACCTGTTCGAGGTCTCTCCAGTTAAGATTAAATCTAGCACCCTCTTGCTTCAACCTTGCTAGTTTCTCCTTTTCAGCCCCTGCTTCTAGATGAGAAGCAAAGATCTGGGCTTTTTGTTCAGCTATCAAGGCTTTACTGGCCTCTATGACCGGCTCTTGCGCTGCCACTTGTTTGTTGAGCCCATCATTCTTTTCACAGAGAGCCTCATTGTCTCTCTGCGCTTCCTGTATGGTCTGGGAATACTGGGACAATTTCTGCTGCAGGTGACTCACCTCCTGAGTTTTAGCATCTTTGTTCTGGGTGTTATCGTCCAGAGCACCCTCTACCCGTCTAGCGTGCTCCAGTAGCTTCCCATACTCTATTTTCAGTTCTTTTAGCTCCTGGAGGGCTAATCACTCCCCTGTAGCTGGGTTTTTAACTTGCTTATTTCTTGGCCTAGGGCATCTTTCTCTTGATTTAGGGTGCCCCTCTGTTCAGCCAGGTCATCCCTTTGTTTTTTGATGGCATTGGATTTCTGGCGCTCTTCATCAAATTCTGTTTGAGAGTGGAGGTCTCTCAAGATTAACTTATTATTTTCCTCTCTCAATTCATCTATCTGATTTTGTAGAGTAACTATCTGCTCTGCGCAGGCCCTGTTATAGGTTAACTGTTGAGTCAGCTTCCGTTGACTCTCTTCTAGAGAGTCAACCTTCTCCTGACACTCTGATTTTGCTGCTTCTAGTTGGGCCTCTTGATCTGCATTATTTTGCTGTTGGCGAGCCAAATCCTCTTTTAATATTATAATATAATTTGCAGATTCTAACTCTAACACTTGGCTCTTTTGTAATGTTTGTTCCGCCAAACTTAAATCAATCTGGATTTTATTTAACTTTTCAGATGGATTCTGTGCTAAAATTTCATTTTCCTCCTGCCTTTCTGGCATCACTGCCGTGTGGAGATACAAGTAGGCTGTGATTCTGGCAATTTTGCTTTGCTCCTCTTTAATTTTTGGTGTCATATATAGCTCACTCAGAGCTTGGGATAATAGGCCACCGTCCTTCCATGTATCCAGGTCCATGGCACTGACCTGTTGTGTAATTTCTTGTAGCCAGACTTTCTCATCCTGTTCTGGCCACTCACCTCTGACATATAGCTTGTGCAAGGGTTGCTCTCTAGCCATATTGATCTCTACTGGAACAGCCATTTTGGAAATGTTCTTTCTTTATTAATTATTTCAGGGTTGATTTAATTTTACTTTTATAGCCAGGCCTGGTGCTTAGAATATTTGTTTTGGGAGGCACTTCTACAGTGTAACACAGTATTCCCACCACACAAAGTATCACTACCTTGCAGGTTAGTCCGCTGTGTTAGACTGTCACGGGTGGCAACCAAACTCAATCCTGGACGAGCCCCCAAATTTATTAAGGATTAATCAGGCGACGCACACCTTAGTCTCAGCCTAGTATGCAGTGCACGATTGAAATGCTTATATTTTTATGTTCGATTCAATATTGAAATGGTACACGACTCATATGACACCCCCTTTTCAAATACCCCGGGTCACAATGGACCATGAACCAGGCTGATTGATAAAATATATTTATTTATTGAGCATTAAAAGAAATCATACAATTTTTAATTTGGGGCAGTAATCAACAATGGGGTGATAAGAACAATAGGAATGTAAGCAATCCACTTAGTTAACCTTCTATTGACACATCTACAAAACCCCAGGGAATGGGAGTACTTTTTGAGTTTAGGTAAGATAGCACTTGAGTTAGAATTTCCCCCTGGAAGGTTCCCTCAACCCACAAATAATCAATTCTAAATGGATAAGCAGAAGCAGCAGGTAATCAGGAATGACAAATGGAAAACAGAATTGAAATCAGAAATTCCCTGCCCAAAGAAAAGAGAAAAACGGATTTTAAACCCTGGCAATGCTAAAAATGACACTCGGAAATGGATGAATAAATGAATGAATGTGTGTAAAATCCTTGAAACAAATACAATTCTTAACTAAAGCAACCATGTAGAAGTACAAACAATCACAGGCAATGTATAACCAAGAGCATACAGTTAAAATATGAGTGGCAGGTTTTAAAACATGTTTGCAGCAAATAACACATTGGGAATTTTGCAAACTTTGCAATTCCCGCCTGAAATTGCCAAAATGGATTTGAATAAAAACGGGTGAAATATTGTAATGTGGTTTTAGAGTTGGGGTGTAGCTATAGATCATAGGTACAGTATGGAATTAAAATTAGGTCTCTAGCTGGTAAATTGAGTGAGTTGTGCAAGATCTAAAAAGGCGTGTTTTCAGTAAAATAGAGCCATGAAAAAGGAAAGGAAATCAATTTTGACAAGAACAGTTTTACTCTACACTAGAGCATTCAGGCTAGGATAACAAAGAGGGACACAGTAAGCTCCAGGGTTGATTTGCAAATTCAACCCTAGTTCCCCAGCGCCCGGCCTGGCGGAACCAGTCCGATCACTCGAAATAGGATTAATAGTTTAGGATGTACACAAGGTAGAATTACTACAGAGATGGCGTGAGCACTAAAAATCAAAGGCAGGGTGGCAAGAATGATTGTGACAGTTTAAAAAAGGTCTCAGGATAAGGATAGGGTGGCTTAGAGAGTGGGATGAGGACAAAGACAAGATAGGCTATGGGTTTAGGTGGGGTGGCAATTGATACTCACAGTCCACTTTTTAGTTTTTGGATTCTGGACAGTCAGCGCTCTGGTCACCACACGGATCTGGTCTAACAAAGGACAGCCGGACAAAATCAGTGGGAAAGGATCAGCTGGGCAGGGACTGGTTACCGGGGAGCACTTCAGGACTGGTAATTCTGGTTACTGGATAATATAGGTCATCAGGGTAGCAGGATGGCAGCAGCATGCAGTGAGTGGCAGCAAGCCAATCTGGATCAGGATGCCAAAAGTACCACCGTTTTCCCCTTGTTAATGGGAAATTAGTGGGTTTTTAATATTGTAGGCCTTGCTGGAGCAGAATCAGCAATGCGTGGCCTTGTAGTTGGGATCTGGAGTCTGGATAGATGATGGGTACAGGAACGCAGTGCAGGAAATCAGGAAGAGTGTGTCTAGGGTCTTGTCAGGGACCCTTATTTATAGGGCAAAATTACATCATCAAGGTAGGCTGGGCAGGATTAACTATGCACGCCCCTAAACTACTTGGATTGGGCAGGGGTGCTAGTCTCCGCCTTGACTGAACTGGTTGGATTTCCAAGAAAATGATGTCAGGTTTATGAGGTGAGTTTTACAATGTCCAGAAACTCCCACATTTACTTTACTGAAAATCTGATTTTGCCAAAAACATACATTTCTACAATTTCAATCTATTTGGTAAATTATAGACACAGGATACATATTATGTGCAGTAAAGATTAGTCCAATCCTCCAGTCTGTGCGACCTTGTTTAACCCTTCGAATATATTTTGGTGATTTTAAACATGAAAGATTTGCCCTAAAATTCCACAATTCTATACACAGATGCAAATTATCCTGAGGGATGTATGTACAAAATGTTATGTTTGCAACTTTAATACTTTCCTTGTAATCTGTCATATTTTGTAACTTCTGTTCCACATGCAGCAATGTGTTCTACCAAGTTTCAAAAGAAAGCTGATAAAATTAGATTTGAAACTGCTAACTTTTTACATTTTTACTAATTCTTGCTGCAGAAACAAAGGTATTTAAAGTTTATTTATGAAATAATATTTGTAACCAAAAGGCAGTCCATTGTTATTAGATCCTTTTTTTTCTTCCTCCAACTGCAAGCAACTGTCATTTCCTTCAAGACAAGGGGGGTTTCCCAACTTAATTGAAGGTTTTATTGCCCCTTGCACTTGACAGGTTGGTGTCCCAGGACTTGTATTGTCCCAGCCTGGAGCACAGACGAATGTCTGACGGGCGTGTGAACTTTCTTTGTCCTGGCCCATACAAAGTTTTTCAAGCTAGCAATTTTCACTTATGTGTCCCGGATTTATGGTGTGTCTCCCTTCCTTGGGGAAGTTTCATGGCTGGCAACTGGAATGACTGGTTTTTATGAGAGCTTGCAAATCCAGCCCATGTGATTTAAACTCTTTAATTTCTTATTTTGGGTCCTGAATTAAACAAACCTGTGAAAGAAGATAGCCTATGTGTGTATTATCACCACTAACATAAACCCTTTACATTGCCAAGTAAGCAGGCTTTCTTTAACAATTTATTTTTAAACAGGCCAATTTTTCTTCAGTCAGCAAAGCCAATTTTTCCACATGTGTTAAAACTGCTAGCATTTTTTTCTTTAAATTCGGTTTTGCAGCTCCCTCAGCTGCCCACACTGTCTTTGCAGCTGTAGTCATTTCCTTGAATGCAGGAGTTTTATCTAAAGCATAGATACATTTGACACTGACCTGGCTCAGAGAGTTAAAGTCTCTTTGAACTTTCGAGCCTGGATACATTTGGAAAGAAATAAATGCATGTTCCTGTGCGAGTGAAAGTGAAGTTGCTTATTGATTTCTCTCAGAGTTGGTTTGACTGGGCCTGTCACTCAGGAATTATGCCTGGTTTTGGTGCAGCACAGTGAAATATCCTGGGCATGACAGGGCCTTTTTACTCACAGTGGTTTCAGAATGAACAGATGGAATTAGCGTAAAAGCAGCATGTTTAAAGGGTGAACGTTTTTCATTTTGAAGGGGATTTTTGGTTTTTTCAGCGATGTCAGGCTTTCCTTTTCACTTGATTGCATTTATAGGTTTCAGAAAGCATTGGCATACCTTTTCAGTGTGTCCCCTTATTCCATTTTGCCTGAAGTGTGCTAGGCAAGGGTGGTGCAGCAATTTCCTTGTTGCTGCCAAAACGCAGTTTTGAGGTCCTGGTGCGCACAGGAGCCAGTGCAGCCAGGTTGCTGTTTTTTGCGCAAATGCAGCTTAGTGATGTGTGGCAATGCCGTTGAGTGGGTCAATATTTCCCACAGGATTAATATGTTTTTTTCTTTTTGGCTCACCTCAGTATGGATTGCTTAATATTGTGTCTCCCCTCCTTTTCCTGAATTCCTCATGTGTTTCCCTCTTGTATCTTTCCATTCATTTTGAGACATCTAATTGTTTCTACATTTTTGTGAAATGGGTTGCTTTCATGAAATATCTCATCTACAGGTACATATCTGCTCATACTATATTATGGTTTCATATTCATGCTCTAACACAATCCTATTACATAAATGACATTTAAATGTGTTACTTGGAACATTGAGGGCTGCAACAACCCCATTACAAGGTGTAAGATTCTGTCTCATCTGAATAAACTTAAGCCTTCCGTGGCATGCTTAAAAGAAACACATGTATCCACTGAGGAGGTTATGAAACTTAAATCCTTGTGGGTTAAGGAGGTTGTTGCAAGCCCTGCGGTTGCTAAAAAGAATGCTGTTGCTATATTGCTTAGTAAAAAACTTTCATTTAAAATCCTGTATACGGGTGTGAATACTGAGACACGCTGGGTATGGCTCAAGCTCCTGATTGACTTCGTCCAAGTTTCTATCCTAAACATCTATGGACCGACCCAATCTGATCCCCAGTTCTGGACTTCTGTCAAAAAAATGATTCTCACAAACAACTTTAATAATGTAATTGTGTGTGGTGATCTCATTCAGGTCCTTGACCCGTTTTTGGATAAGAAATCCAGTTGTGTATTTAAAACCTCTAAATCTCATTAAGCTTCTTTGGGATGTCTTTCTGAAACAGGTCTAATTGTCTCGTGGAGACGCTCGCATCCTACACAGCTTGACCAGAGGCGGATCTAACGGTCGCTAGGCAAACAAAAGGCGACCGGGCCCCCCCCCCGCCCCGGGCCCCCCCGGCCCTTCCACACAACAGGGCCCGCCCCTTCCACACAACAGGGCCCGCCCCTTGCCCGCCCCTTCCACACAACAGGGCCCCGCCCCTTCCACACAACAGGGCCCTTTCATTTTAACACTCCGGGTTCATTCCAATCCTGGGCCAGGACTGGCCCAGGAGACGTGTCTACGTCACAGTGACGCAGTGTTATGTGCCGGCGGTGTGATCCCACGAGGAAAAAGAAGTAATCTCCATTGCCCGGGCCCAGCTGAGAAGAGAAGGTGCTGCTCGAGTCGAGGCTGTCGATTGGTGTTTGCTGTTTGCTGTCTCCTGCCTACTGAAACAACGGGTAAGTTTAGCTATTGTGGGGATTTGTGTCTCCATGCTCCCGTGACTGTCTCCATGGACCATGCTCCCCTCCTGCCCCAGCCCCCCGTGAGTGTCTCCATGCCCCCCTCCCTCCCCAGGGCCCCCGTTTGTGTCTCCATGCCCCCCTCCCTCCCCAAGGCCCCCTGCCTCCCCAAGGCCCCCGTTTGTGTCTCCATGCCCCCCTGCCTCTCCAAGGCCCCCGTTTGTGTCTCCATGCCCCCCTGCCTCCCCAAGGCCCCCGTTTGTGTCTCCATGCCCCCCTGCCTCCCCAAGGCCCCCGTTTGTGTCTCCATGCCCCCCTGCCTCCCCAAGGCCCCCGTTTGTGTCTCCATGCCCCCCTGCCTCCCCAAGGCCCCCGTTTGTGTCTCCATGCCCCCCTGCCTCTCCAAGGCCCCCGTTTGTGTCTCCATGCCCCCCTGCCTCCCCAAGGCCCCCGTTTGTGTCTCCATGCCCCCCTGCCTCCCCAAGGCCCCCGTTTGTGTCTCCATGCCCCCCTGCCTCCCCAAGGCCCCCGTTTGTGTCTCCATGCCCCCCTGCCTCCCCAAGGCCCCCGTTTGTGTCTCCATGCCCCCCTGCCTCCCCAAGGCCCCCGTTTGTGTCTCCATGCCCCCCTGCCTCCCCAAGGCCCCCGTTTGTGTCTCCATGCCCCCCTGCCTCCCCAAGGCCCCCGTTTGTGTCTCCATGCCCCCCTGCCTCTCCAAGGCCCCTGTTTGTGTCTCCATGCCCCCTGCCTCTCCAAGGCCCCCGTTTGTGTCTCCATGCCCCCCTGCCTCTCCCCAAGGCCCCCGTTTGTGTCTCCATGCCCCCCTGCCTCCCCAAGGCCCCCGTTTGTGTCTCCATGCCCCCCTGCCTCCCCAAGGCCCCCGTTTGTGTCTCCATGCCCCCCTGCCTCCCCAAGGCCCCCGTTTGTGTCTCCATGCCCCCCTGCCTCCCCAAGGCCCCCGTTTGTGTCTCCATGCCCCCCTGCCTCCCCAAGGCCCCCGTTTGTGTCTCCATGCCCCCCTGCCTCTCCAAGGCCCCCGTTTGTGTCTCCATGCCCCCCTGCCTCTCCAAGGCCCCCGTTTGTGGAGCGTAACTGACCCAATATCCTCAAAGCACTGTTACTTGAGACTTCAGCCTTTCATCCTTCTGAGGTTGATAAATCAGTGGCAACTTTGGTTGGGCGATTATTGTATGTGAATATGTCTATATATAATGGTTGACAAAATAACCAATAATGATCATTAACTAGAGTTTAGTGTGTCGAGAGTAGATGATTTTATTTTATAACAAAAGTTGCCTAGGCAACTGTAATAAAGACAACTTCATAAAAAATAGCTTTTGTCCCTAAAGTTTGCCATTGTGCACTTGTTACCTCAATTAACTCCGCCCACCCTAAGCTCCGCCTCCATGACCCGCCCACCTAGGGCCCTCTGTCAGGTGCTGCCCACGGGGCCCTTTGCCTTAAATCTGCCACTGAGCTTGACTATACATTTCATCCACTTCCTCATAATACATTTTCCAGCCTAGACTACATCTTTATTTACAAAACTCTCACAGGCACTATTGTCGACTCAACCATTTCTAATAATATAATTTCTGATCACGCCCCTGTTAGTACCTCCTTTATGTTCGATGATATTAGTAGGCCCTCTCAACGGTGGAAATGTAATAATTACCTATTACAGGATCAACAATTCATCTCCTCTGTCTAGTCGTTCTTACAACAGTTCTATGATGAAAATCATGATGAATATACCTGAGTGGTAAACAATTGGAATGCATTTAAGGCTGCCCTTAGGTGTCATATTATGGCATACTCAGGCGGGAGAAAAACAATGCGTAAAAAATACCTTGATGACCTTTATTCTAAATTTTCATCTACTGGGCAACAATATTATCAAAACTCAAACACCATTAATCTTCATCGTGTTATGGCATTACACTGCCAAATCAACAGTGAATTTACCAATCTAGCAGCCGGTACCATACTCAAATATAAAACTAAAATCTGGCAAGTCTCTGGCCTCATAATTGAAGACCAGGAAGGAAAGGTTCTATGTCTCTCAAATAAAAGATGCCTCTGGTACTACACACAATCATCCCAAGGAGATCCTGGACTGCTTTAAAAATATTCTATGAATATTTGTATACCCCGATACTCCTATCCCTACTGAAAATATTCAGTCTTTCTCAAAAAAATCAATAGATCCTCCTATCCACAGGTTGATCTCTCCCATTTAGACAATGATATCACACTCTCTGACACTACACATGCCATTAGGGGTTTAGGTAGTAGCAAAGCTCCTGGTCCGTATAGCCTCTCTGCTGGTTTTTTAACACTATAGTTCTTTCCCTGGCTCCTAAATTTAAGTCCTTATTCTCTTACTTTGTTCTGAATAAATCCTCCTCTAGTTTATTTTCTGAAGCCCTGCTCATCTTATTCCCTAAGCCAGATAAAAACCACACATGCCCAGGTAACTATCGTCCTATATCCCTTATTAATATGGAATATAAAACCTTTGCCAAAATTCTTGCCAACAAGATAGAATCTTCCTCCCAGCCTTGATTAAATCGGACCAGGTGGGATATGTGAAAGGACACAACATCTCCTCTAACGCTAGACTATTTTTAGATGCTATTCATATTGTATCTAAAGACAAAAAAGATAGACAGGGGTATGCGGCTATAGCCTTGGATGCACAAAAGGCCTTTAGTCGTGTCAGTTGGACTTCATGTTTCAATCTCTCCATTGGCATGGGTGTGGGGAAAAATTCATTTCTTTCGTTAGAACTGCTCTATTCTTGCCCCATCCTCCTTCTCTTTATTAAGAGGTATGCATCGAGGATGTCCTCTTTCCCCCATCTTATACATTCTCACATTGGAACCTTTACTAGAGCTCATCAGATCTAATAAAAGCATACCAGGAATCCCAGGTGGGCCACCACATTCTAAGATTGCAGTTTATGCTGATGACGTTCTCATTTTTATTAAAAATCCCAAGCTCCCCCTTCCCCACCTGCTTGACACGCTTTACCAATTCAGTCAAGTTTTGGGGTATAAACTTAACAAAGAAAAATCAGAAATTCTACCTCTTAACTCCTACTGTCTTAAACATGAATTGGATTCTTTTGGCTTAAAATGGTGTAATGACTCTATTAAATATCTAGGTATTAGCTTTGCCCCCACAATACGTGATACTATTAAATTAAATATGCGAATATTGCTGGACAAACTTAAAGATCTTACTTCTAAATGGTCCCCCCTTTATCTTTCCTGGCGGGGCCGGCTTGATACAATCAAAATGATGCTCCCCCATATTATCCCATATTACCTACAGCTTCTACTGGTTATACTTCCTCTTTCTTTTTTCAAACCTATCTACACTATTTTACTTAATTTCCTATGGGGTCCTGGCAAATGTAAAAGGATTGCGGTGGCCAAATTGAAAGCCCTGTACGACATAGGGGGGGGGGGTTAATTTCCCGGATTTAAAACTTTATCGCTCAGCCTTTCTGATAAAACAGTCCTGATATTGGTTTAACTCTTCCCATGTGTCAGATACTCCCTCTTGGTCTAGATTAGAGGAAAAGATAGCTTACCCATATGACCCTGCGGATCTCGTTTATCTATTTAACCACACCTCTATGGCCCTATCTGATCCGGTCAAGGCCTCTGTTGCTGCTTTTAAGGTTTTCCTTTTTCCTAATAATAAGACTCTAAACAACAATTTATCTCCCCCGCTCTGGAATAACAAAAACATTCTTATTAATAATAGAACTCTGCACCGAAAAATCTTGCCTTAAAAGAGGTATAAAATGTATTCAACAAATCATCAATGGCCCTATTATCCTACCATTCCAGCAATTAAGATACTTATACTCTATCCCCAATACTGATTTTAATTTCTACAACAAGTTGGTTAACGCATGCCTTGACACACTGCATCACTTTTCCTACAACATCCTCTGGCCTGACATCCTTCGACTGTTGCAGATCACCACATCCCCTAACTTTAGTACTTCAAAAATCTACAAAGCCCTTAACACTAAGTTGGCTGCACAGCCAGTACGTCTGTTATGGGAAAGAGACTGTGGACTAGCCCTTGATGATCACAATTGGTCCTTAAGATTTTCCAAAATTAAAAATATCTCAGTATCAGCCAACATAACGCAACACTTTCTCTTTTTCATACATAGGGCGTTTATTACGCCTGTCAAATTGTCCAAGTCTAGGAATGGCTCAAATGATAGATGTTGGACTTGTGGATATGTCCCGGCTTCTTATGAACATATGTTTTTTAACTGTTCTTATGTCTTTACATTTTGGCAAGATGTCTGGAAATATCTAAAATAATCTTCAAGATTGATGTTCCACTATCCTTTTTGAATATTGTTTTGGGTAGTCTTGATATTCAATGCCGGGACATGCAAGCATCTAAGAGACTACATGATTTATTCATTATCATTGCTTTGAAACTCATAACTGCCAATTGGAAAAATGCACGTTCTCTCTGTATTAGAGGTTGGTGGAATAATATTTATCACACTTAAAGAATAGAACAATGCATGGTCAATTCACAAAACCCTATCCTCAAGTATAATGTAAAATGGTGGTTATTCATTTGCTATCTGGATTGTTTCAATGCCTCCTCACATGGCTCATAAACCCATGTTTGTACATTCTTTAAACCAACCATTTTCGCAAATTATAACTGGAATGTTTCAATATTCTACTAATTATATTGTTGTTTACATTTCCCCCTTCCCCTTTTCCCCTTTTTTATCTTGTGTGTCTCCTATGTTTGTCTCCCCTTGTCTGTTTATGCAAATACTTTTGTTCTCTTATAGTAGATCTCATTGAATAAACTGTTGGTTAATTTTCTTTTTCTTCATGTTCTCCATACAGGTAGTTTTTGAATCCTTAGCACTACTGTTATTTGATATCAACTTACCTTACCTAAGCTAGATTTATATCTGTTATTTTAGATTTATGCTTTTCATTCATGTTGTTATTAATCTAATAAATATTATTAAACAAAAGAAAAAATCACAGGCACACCAAGGAGCAGGAGTTGGCCAGGTCAAGGAAAGATCTCAGTAAGAAAGAGTTCTCAGGTGTCCATGTGGAAGTTAGAGTTCTGAGCTTCTCGGGTCAGACTGCACTCCTTTTCAATAAAAAATGGGCCCATATAATCTGAGTGCGAGTTTCTGTAGTCACACTCTTCTTGATTGAGTGAGAGGTGAGCATTTTCAGGGCAGCAAATAATGTCATTAGGGTCTTGTCATGCTCCGCGTGCACATAGTACAAATACTGGCTTGGTTTGTGAGAGTTGCAAAATTTTAAGAATACGTCAGCTGCTGTTGATACCCCAGAATTCGGTCCCTTGAAGTGGTGGGATAACCCCTGTGCTTTTGGCAATGGTGGTAATGTAGCTTGAAGAATCATCCAGGTCAACCTAATGAACACCTTTGTGGTGTGTCAGGTAATATTATCCCCACCAAAAATATCGCCGTACATATGGTCATCGGGAACGGCCATAGGCGATATTTTTGGTGGGGATAATTTATGGGGTAAATGGATGGGGGGTTGCGGGGTTGTCCCCCCTCCCTTTTAAAATATATGGGGGTTGCAGGGGTGTCCCCCGCAGGTTCCATGGGGTAATACCGCCGCAAAAATATGGTGAAATATTTGTATGGCGATATTTTTGTTGCGATATTATCACATGGAACCCTTTGTGGAGGTCTATGAGCTCCGTTTAAGGTGACAGATCGCCTTATTAAGGTTCGAAGATATGTATGTTGTTCTGTAAAACCCTGCTTGGTGGTTTTATGAAATAGGCACAGTGGATGGAGAAAATAAAATGGAGGACCACGGCTAGACCTAGAAAGTGCGTTCCTAGAGGTACATGCGGGTTGAAGTTGGGCAATGAAATGGTAACTACATTTGGTTGGATCATGAATCGCGTGGGAAGGGAAAGAGACACAGCACTGGGGGGAAGCTGTGGAGGCCTGGATGTAGTCACTGAAAGGTTGTAGCTGTGGAAGTCTGTAGGACACCAGACCCAGAGAGTGCTGCTACCTAGAAGCAGTATGACTCTGGGAATTGCCAAGAACTGAGTCAGTGGAGCCTTTAATAAAAGTGTTTCTTGACATTATCCCTAGCAGGGCCTGTCTAGATATTAATACAAGTGAGTGTAGACATTCACAATGGGTGATTCCATCTTGTGCTTAATATAAAAGAGTCTGGATATTATCCAAAGTAGTTTCAGTCTGGGCAATTATTAATATTAGACTGGGTTTTAACAAGAATGAAGTCTTCATGGTCATATAGAGTCTTCCTGGCATTGAATTAGTAAATGACTGTGGTAAATGTCAATGTTCCTGTCTCTCCAACAAGTTTTCTGTCTTTTCATCCCTGTGCCTTCCTGTTGCCTGCCTCTCCTTAAACCCCTTCCTCAAGGATGTCAGTCATTCCATGTAGTGAGAACACACTTATAATGTAATCCCTGTAAAATGCTGGCATGGATATTCCAGTGTGTGAGATCACAGGTTGTCAATTGAAGCTGAGACTTAGAGCTGTGAATCCCCTGGGGCTGTAAACCTGCGAACTTGCTTGATAAATACTTAGTTACACAGTGTCTCAGTATCTTAATTTGGTGGCACTAACCACACTTGCGTCAAGTGAACAGGCCTATGGGGGAACCCACACTGAAGATTCAAGAGTGACGAGGCGATCAATGCAATTTCTGCTGCAGCGGCCTCCTGGTATCCCCAGTGCCGATTCGTGAGGAGGCACTCGGTGAAGAGGGTTGAGCCATGACTGCCAGACAAGTAGTAATTGCCTGCAGAGGGGTGATGGTAGTGAAGGAAGATTACCCACACATGCCCTGCCCATTGTCAGCACCCAAAGAGCTCTGGTTTGCTCCTGAGAGCCCTTGCCATCTGATGACCTCAATGGGAGAACTGAGAGCCTTCTCCTAGCGGGTGCCTGGGGCATACGACAAAGAGCTTCATTGGTTTGCTGGCAACTAAAAGAATGCTGCAATCTCTGGAAGGCACCAAACATGATACTCTGTACATTAAGCACAACCACAGAAGCGAACAGCTTGTGGCTTTTCTTACAAGACTATAAAAGGGGCATTGCTGATGTTACACTGATAAGGCTGCTCACTGCAGTGGAAAGACATTTATAGTTAAAGAATAAAACACATGCCCTATCTCTCATTAAGATAGAAGATTGATTCCCTGGGGATGAGACAACATGTCACAACAGCACCAGACAGTGCAAGCATACAAAAACACTCAAACAGCCACAAACACCTGTGATGAATACAATGGAGTCATCACAGATTTCCTGCCAGTAACCCTCTCCCATGGAGCCTGGGGATGGCAGCCCATACCTGATCCTGATCCTGACCCTGGAGGCAGCTACATGAGGGAGGATCACATGGGAGGAGACAACTACCGAAGAAATGTCACAGCTTCATTGGATGAGACATGGTATCCCCCATTTTCCCATGAAGACCCCTTGATACCGAACACCCTAATGGCCTATTGCCATATATCTGTCCCCCCCTTTATGAAAATTAAATGATCCTTTTCCGAACATCATTCAGACCAACCTGCCATTTCTGGTCTAAAAAGTGCAAGCTCCAATTCCCCTTTTTATGGAACTGATTTGTCAAGTGGAGTTAGTGAGAACGAGATTCCAAATGCTAAACAACAGATAGCATCAATGGAATTCAATCCTCACAACCACCTAAATCAGAAACCATCAGTGGACTTCAATTCCCACAACCACTTGAGTATTGAGACGAGGAGGATGAAGGAATTGATGCAGAGTAAAAAGCGTAATGAGCATGCTAGTTGTTGCACACTCCTCTACAGGGGACATTTATAAATGGTAGCCGAAGCAAGGAAGATAGCAGCAGCCTGGGCAAAGATGTGGCTTCTCCATAGAAGGTAGACAGAGGCTGGAGGCACGAACCGGTATGCATAAGCTGGAGGCACAAGCTGGTGTGCAGGAGCTGGAGGTGTGAGCTGGTGTGGTGCAGCGAAGGGGCTTGCCAGCATAAGAGAACCAAAATGAGGTGCGACAGAGGTGGTCCGTGGAGACACCGGGAACCGCAAGAGGAACTTCAGCAGCCAAGAGAAGCAACATGGTCCTTACACAGAGCCAGAGGGAAGCCAGCGTACTGGAGCGGAGCCGCGAGAGAAGCTGGAGAAACATCAGAGCCGCCTAGACTCTGGAGCAAGCGGCAGAGGAATGTTGCATAAGCGTGAGCATGACTGAAGATGTCACACAGAGCCGGTGAGTCCGCCAGAGCAGAGCAGGGATTCCAGTGTGTTTTGGCGACCACGTCATAGAGACTTTGAGCATTGTAAAGTTACAGGCAAGGATTGTTTATGAAGTGAAAGGGCAAAGTGTCAAACCGAACCCCAACAAGAAGTGAATGCAGACGTGGGGGGAAGCGTGAATGAGAACAAGCAGGTCTCGGTCTACTCGGTCTTAACAACCGAGTAGCATACAAGCCGAGAGGGGTATATGCTACTCGGTTGTTAAGAGGAACTATAATATATGCAAAAGTCCTGTAGACATACACCTGGCAGTTGGAAGCTAAGAAGAGAAGTCCTGGCAAGCACGTACCGGACATTTTTTAGCGCAAGAGAAATCCTGTCAGGAGAGTATACCAGGCAATTCTGATCGCTAGAGGGATCCTGGCAGGAGAGTATACCAGGAAGTTGCAACTATATGAGAAGTCCTGGCAGGAGAGTACACCGGGCCATTGGAAGTGCCTGAAGAGTCCTGGCAGGGGAGCATACCAGGCACATTTTAAACATATAAGAAAGAACAAGACAAGGCAGTGTTTGTTGAATAAGAAGGAACTTCTGTTAAAGAAGGACTTATAAGGTTAAACAACTTTTATACCTAACAGGATTGTTGTGGGCCAAGAAAGACACAGAACTGTTAGTCCAAGAGACATTGTTACACCATTGTAAAATCCAGGGGAAGGGAAGCCCCCTCTGGTACCAAGGTCTTTTCATCTTGGAGAACATTTACTTTGGAGTTGTGCTATTTTTATTCATGAACACTTTTTGCAAGCATCAGGGTAAAGAGATTGGGCCTCATTACAAGTATGGCGGAGCAGGAACAAATTGCCGGTAATGGAATTACTGCCACTTCTCCCGCTCCGCCATATTACAGGTATGGTCCTGGAGTTGAGGGTTTACCTCTAGCAAAATGCTGTAGGACAATCCTCCAACTCTCAGCTGAAAAATTGGCAAAATTGGTGGAATTACTGCAGCAGTAATTCCGCCAAAAAAGCCACATAGAGTCGTACGGACTCGAAAAAAATTGGGATTTACACCACCACCGCCACTTGTAATCTGGTAGATTTATTGCCCAGATACCACCAAACTCGTAGTAAGGCCCATTTTCCTTTTCCCTTTATTATTTTGTTTGTAGTGTGAGGGTCGAAATAGAATGTTTGTACACAAGGACGGCTTTTGATTTCTGACATCCTGACACAGACAGTTTGTTCATTTTTGGTTATAGGTACTCTTAGTGCAGGGACAGAGAGGCATTATCCCAACCCGATTTATTTAATTAAAGCCTTTAACCAAAAACATGGCAACTTTATGTCCGGACTTCCTTTCTGACCCCTCATACACCATATGCATTAAAAGTGAACAGAGCAAGAAAACAGTACTTTTTCCTCTTATAGAAATCAGGAGATTGAGTGCTTCCCTGTCCAAACTAATGAGCAATTCTGAATATCAACACTTTAATGCTTGACATAGCTGACAAGTTCAACATTCCTGACCCCAATATGCTTTTGCAAAACCCATGAGAACCATCTGCAAATAACCTTTTTTTAACATATGATTTGGCAGTCTATGAGCCAGAATAGAGTATAGACATGGAGGATGCACTTCTGTTTTTAATGTTTGAGGGATAGGAATCAATGTTTTTTAAAAGATCGCATTTAAAGGAGGAGGGACATTGAACGTTTTTGAAAAGAGCATAAAGAAGCTTGGCATACACTATATAAACAAAGAAAATAAGATAATTGCTCACTACAGGTTTCAAACTAGAGAGAAGAAGAATGGAGAGACAGTTGAAGAATTCATTACAGTATTACTCGCAATGGCTGTCAAGTGTGAGTTTGGTCAGGCTCACAATGAGCATTTGACAGATCAGTTCATGGTAAAGTCCTACATCCACAAGATCCATTAAGAGCATTGCAGGAAGGCTGATACTACATTAGAGGAGGCAATAGAGATTGCCAAACAAGTGGAGCACCCCAAATCCTGCATTAAAGAATGAGAAGGTGAACAAGTGGAAGAAGATGCATCCACCAATGCAGCGATGAAGGGTATTAAGCAGGGAAAGAATGAGCAATAAGGCACATTTAAGCCCATGAATAACCCGCTTGTCTGGAGGGGAGAACGGCACACAATGCAAGAAGAGATACCAGAATGAAGACCCTGAGAAGCACAAATATGTTACTGGTCTAAAGAGGAAAAATCTGAAAACTATCTTCTTTCCCAAGAGACCCGCCAACCGGAAGAAGCACCAATGATAACATGGCCGCCGATCCTATGCGCTCACACTAATCCCCACTTCTCCCACCATGGACAACTACTCCGAAAGGTAGACTGTCAGCAAACCATACAACCCTGCAGTAATTCAAACCCTACCTACAGTGGACGAGGAGAGACAAGACAGAGCTGGAGATGACTACATGGACAGAATCGACTAGAAGCGCCAAGAAGCCATGCGTCAAGTCGTTAGAGACATCACAATGACATAGCTACGTTAGACAGGAAGCACATGTGCAGTCCACACATTCGGGACACTCACACACTCAATCTACACAAAGAACACATGCATACAGCTCTATGAGTTAGAGGACAGTGACATATACATCCTGTCGGCACATTTATTATTTTGCCATTAGGCCCACAACAGCAACGCATAAACGCAAGAAGCCAGAATGGCTTGTGTACGTGCTTCCAAATGCTTACATGCAACTAACCTTATGGAAGAACAGGAGCACTTGAGGGACCTGATCAACCATGATACACACTAACCTATGGACACTACGAAGAACACATAATAGAAGCCAGAGCAGGCCTTAAGAAAAGTACAGTAAGCCATGATCGTCTCGTAGAAATCTCAAGCCACAAGATGCTGTGCAAGCAGAACAGCTATGGCTAGGGCTAAGGCAGCCAAGGCCACAAGGTTGCGACCAGCATTCCACACACAGAGCCAAGGTAACACTGGCTACAGCAAACAATATTCCATGCAAAATATAAGCTTATTCAAAGCGATTGAGCTGCAAGAGTGGTCTCCAACCACGTGACTCGGCCTAATATTGGGCCAAGACTTGTAGTCTGCGAAAGAGCAGCCGTCCCACGACTAGACAACGGTTTGCAACATACTTGCTACTTTCCAGTTACCTTGTACGATGGTAATGGAACACTCTCATGGCATTAGTCTTCTGCACACTACTGTATAACGCAAACACATAGCTGCACCTCGCTGACACATAGTGTACATGTAACGAAAAACCGATGTCTCGTGGGCTGGGAACAGAGTTTGTCCCAGGCTTGGGGGCCCGTGGTCTGTCCAATCAGGACACTAGGGTCTGGGGGCAGATGGTGGGGACTATCGACCAATCACAGGGCTTACCTAATGTAACAGTAGCAATTTCAGGGATGATCCAAGTACACCACCTGACACAACGGCATCCAATAATTTCAACAACGGTTACTATACTGGAACTACCACTCAGTGGCCAATCCTGAGTGCTGTTAGATTTGGGGAGGGAGTCTGCTGAGTGATGTATGCTATGATGTCACATGTCTACAAAACAGGCCTGCGAGTCAGAATGCAGCGATATGTGCCTGGACTTCCCTCCGTGCATATAACCCCTGTGTGTTTTGTTGTCTGTAATAAAACCACAGTAACCTTTCCTCCTTTTGTGGACCTCAACGTCTTTCGAACAAAGGAAGGAGTTAGGGCCTTCCATGAGCTGGGAGTCTGTGGACCCTTGGCACGGCTTTGCCTGACAAAAAAACTAGCATGACAAGTTGGAGGCCCCAGCGAGATCGTTCGTGACGTCAGCCCGGCCAGGTGCTACATCCTCGGCTGTCGGAGCTCGGAGGACTGCAGGACTGCAGGACCCTCTCGGGAATTGCGAGACAACCGGACAGCGCAACCGGGTCAAGCACCAGGGACACTTACAATTAACTATCAGAAAACTTGCCAAGAAACTGAGTGATTATTTGCCAACACATTCAATATCATCTCAATGTTTGTTTAAACCAGTAAACTCGACTTTGTTTTGCGGGTTTGAATGTCTGGAGCACCTACAAAACACTGCAGCTGTCTTGATTCTCTGTGTTGGCCCTTGCTACCACACATCTCGGACACTTTTGAGTCTGAACTAGCTTCTAGTATGCAATCACTTACCTTTTAAATCCCTGTTTACAGTGTACTTACCTTTTATGGCATATATGGTCACTACTTGCCAGTAAATGTTTGCAGTCCAGACATTGCTGTTCTTCAAAACTGATGGCTCATATTGATTCTTTTAAGAGAACAGCCTTTGCTGTCTGAGTGATCACTTTGTGGAATAAAGTCCTTGCTTTTGCCAGGGCTACTAAACATCACCTGCCATTCAGAAAACGTCTTCTCTCGTCACCTCAAGTCTACAGTTGTTTTACTCTGCTGACACAAACCATTTATAAAACTATAAAACAACAGTAATACACCCTAGACTCTTGCGCATGTCCTATTATTAGAATTTAAGGTCTTGATGAGAAGCAACAACCTTCCCGGAGTCATGAGTAAGGGTCTTCTTCTCCTTGAGAATTAGAAACCCCTCCCTACTGTGAGTTTGACAGGGAGGTGACTATGATAACCAAGCAGAAGTGACTTAACATAGGCCCTTAATATAGGGACTCTGGCACCTCAAGCAGGAGCTGCAGTGGGAACAACAATAGCCAATCAATAACTGTAACACATATATAGAATTAATGTTCCTTCCCACTCCCCAATGTATAGGGTTTACCTGTTTTAGAGCTAAAATCACAAGGACACCTTGCTTACTCTTGCACTTGCTTCCTGTGGAGGGGTTTTAGGGTTTTGACCCTTGGGTTTGAGATAAGTATCGAAAAAATGTGAACACCAGGCACTGCTCCACAGGAATAGTTGTCTGTGATAAAGAAAGGGGCTAAATACCTGGTAATCCCAAAATACGGCCTCTATCAGGATCTTTATTATAAGACGCTGTGTCTCGCGACTGACTTGCTTTTATTGTGTTGGGTTGTCAACAACGGCTGCACGCTGGTGCGTGACTTCGTCAGCCGTCTTGGGTTGGGCATTATGACCCAACACGGCGGCCATCTTGGATGTGGTTTGTGGCATGTTTGGGCACAACGCTGGATGGTGAAACCTAGCAAGTGCAGCAGGATAGCGGCTAGTTCATTAGGGCTGCCACAAGCAGCCTGGAAGGAGCAGGGCATGTCTGGTAAGGACAGGAGTCCTAACACCTATACAATCTATAGATACCATATTACGGTCCTTATCAGGGCTGGGCTGCATGATATTGCCAATTGTAAAGCAATTTGAAACCAAATAGTTGCATCACAACAAATACACAATTATGAGAATATATAAATATTCAAGAGAGAAAGGGTTTGGAGAAGGGAGGGGAAAGGTGGATTAAGAGAAAAAACTGAAAAATAAAGCAAACCATTAGTAATGATTATGCACTGCTTTACAATTGGTAATATCATGCAGGCCAGCCTTGATAAGGACCGTAATACGGTCGAAACAAACACGTGTCAGCTTGAATCTCCTACCTTTGACATTTTGAACATTGAATCTGTCTAACTTTGGACATTTAAACACTTAACTTTGCACAAATTAAAACTGTTTTCATAACTAATCCTATTTTCCATTTAATTGTTTGGACAACTAATCTGTTCGCTCGCAATCAGGGTACATTATTGGTATTCTATGGTAGCTATAGGTTTTCTAGGACATGTGCAAGAGTCTAGGGTGCATTACTATTGTTTTCTAATTGGTCATAGGCTACGGGCTAGGCCTATATACCCTTTCCACAGCAGCAGTCCACCCATATGCCATTTTGTTAGCACAGCAGACTGGGTCTGTCCATTTCTCTTGTGTATACATTTATAGAACCACTTTAACATATCATAACATGCCTTTGTTCCCGCACATACCCGCATACTCCCCTATCATTCCAGGTATTGTATCCTATGCCTAGATATTTGCACCATTTAACAAGTGCTCCCATTATATGCTCAGCTACTTAAACGTCCCACCCCTCCTGCCTTGAAAAAATGATATGATATGATATGATATGATAGGTAATTTATAACGCCCTTAATACCCAGAGGTTTCTAAGCGCGGACACAGGGATAGAACCTGAGGTGCTCTGTGTCGTCTTGCTTCCAAGGCGAGCACATTGCCCCTGAGCTAGCATCCCAAGATAAGACATGACATAACAAATGACAATATGGACTACCTTTGACATAGACCCTGACGTCAGCATCCTACCCAGATGACATCTTTCCAGCTTCCATAGACAGGAAATTCCTATGCAAGTCCTCCAGCTCGCCCTAGAAATCATCAGCGCATCCCACGTGCAAGGCAACTTCCCCACCAATCTTAAAACCAGACAGATCTATTCCCTGCTGAAGAAGCCAACCCTGCACCATGATGACCTAAGCAACTAAAGCCTCAGCACACACTTTCCGTTCCAAGTTCACTGAAGGAGCTGTAGCCACCTGTGAGGAACCAGGAATGAGACACGGACACAGAAGACTTATGTTTGTGGATACAAACTTTTATTGAAATAATAATAATAGTGTTTGGGAAAGGCCTCACTGTCCCTAATTTAGGAGGTATTTCCCTACCTCAACAACCAAAAAAACTAAGGGTCTGTCAGTTGTCAAGATGTCCGAGCAAAAAATGTCCTGTGTCCAAAATCCTATCCTAGCCTGTCTCCCTAAAAATAACCAACTATAAGATCCTAAAGATCATTTCTTTGGCTTGAAAAAGGGTACAATCTTCAAGTTCAACAAAAGGTATAAATCCAACAGAAATCTTCAAGGGATAGTGTTCACAGTTCCAAGTGATGTCTCCCTTCCCCAGGTTTCTCTTCATCAAAGCAAAATGTTCAAAGAGAATCACCAAGTTCCTGGGCGATAACGCCCTCCTCTTGATGTTGCAATCCACTCCCTGGGAAATGACTCACGTCCCCGGGTTTCTCTTCACCAAAGCAAAATTTTCAAAAAAAGAATAACCAAGTTCCTATAGCCCAATAGGATAACTCTCTCCTATTGGTGTTGCAATTCATTCCTGGGGAAATTACACCCTTCCCCAGGTTCTCTCCTCATGCAATGCAGTTCAAAATCCTAAGGGTATGAATCTCCCTTTGTATTCCCTTTATAAAATGCCACAACTTGGATGTGGGTTCCAGATTCACACGACACCTGGTATACTCCCCTGCCAGGTCTTTTCCACAGTTCCTATCAAGAAGGAGTATTGCTCTTCCTTTCTCTTTTGCTTCATTTCTCTAGCTTGCCTGGTATACTCTCCTGCCAAGTCTTTTGTACAGTTCCTTTCAAGAAGGACTATTCCGTTTGCTTTCTGTTTTGATTCAATTCTCTAGCTTGCCTGGTATACTCTCCTGCCAGGACTTTCAATTTCAACTTTATGGATGCAAATCCATCCCAGACTCGCCGTTCGCCTGGTGTACTCTCCTGCCAGGCATTTCAACATAACAGTCAACAGCTTCGGAACCAAGGAGTATTTAACTTCCCTAGGTTCCCCTTATCATTTGGGTTATTTGTATTTTCCACCTTCCCCAAGTACTTGTACTATGAAGATTAGCCATGTTGCAAGCCATAGGGATTCGCCTCCCACTTGTGCTTAGGAGTGCCTTCTCCCACTACCACCCGGTGCCACAGCCTTCCATGATGGGCTCACCATTGCTTCAACAGCTTCCGTAACTTCTCCGACCCCTGTTCAGGTCCTGCTTCATGCCTGCTCTCTCTCTTTGGTTTGGACATCTCAGCTCTGCGGCAGATGGTGTTCAGCGTGTTGCCCCAGCTTCCTTTGATGGCATGAAGCTTCCTCTCTGCTTTGCACCCCTCGTCAGTGTATCCGGTGCCTTTGGGAGTGTACCGCCAACACAGACGCTGCCTTTCCTGCTCTCCGCTCCGCTCTTCAGCTTTGCTCGCTTCCTCCTTTTTCTCCACACTTCTCTCGTGTCTCTGTGTTCGCCTCTCTACCTGACATCTTGGCTTACCCAGTGTAGGTTATCCGGTCAGATCTCTGTGTTGCTCAGCAGTTCCATCTTTGAACTCCTGTGCTGAGAAAGGGAGTTGCTCAGAGCCAATCGGATATCTCCAACTACTAGACTGCTCATTTTGCTTTAGTCACGCAATCTTCATTTTGGTTGTCCTCTTACTCATGTCAGTGTTTGTCATTAGTTTGGTTATAGAATATTGAGGGATACTGTCAAGAGGTTTTGAGGGTTGCTAAGGGGGATTATTATAATATGCCATCAAAGCATGTGGAATGGAGGGGATATCGCTAAAAGGGAAAATAGATACCATGTCTCATCTGACAACTCTTCATCCCCCACTGATAGTTGCCTCCCCCAAGTGATCCTCCCTCAAATAGCCTCCTGATGGGTCAGGATCAGGTAGCAGCTGCCGTCCCCATGTCACATGAGGAGAGACTACCTCTGGAAAAGGAGTGATGACGACATCGAATTCATCACGCACCCAACTTCAAGTTCAAATTGATGCCAACATCTTCCTACAGGTATATCAGCCAGGCTTCAGACATGGATGTGGCACAGAGACATCCATCATTCAAGTGGTAAAGGATGTACTCCACATTCTCAATGACATCACCACACAGCCTCCTCGATCTCTGTGCAACTCAATCGTCCATTAAGCCCTCATCAACATACTGAACAAGGGCATGGGCATTGGAGAGAGTGTCCTCCGCTGGTTCACACTTTATCTAGAAGATTGTCATCAGTTTGTTCAGATGTATACCTCCAGATCACCATCTTTACCAGACATCTGTGGCGCCCCACAGGGATGCAATCTCTCACTCATGATTTTCAACCTATAAACAGTCCTTGTTCACAATATCCACACTAATTTGCAGATGGCACATAACTCTACTGGAGTGTTTGCAGAGTGTAGAGCTGTGAACACTAGGAGCTGCCTCCTTCATTTTTTGGACCTGCTTTGGACCTGCTGCAGTCTGTCTACAGTATCTACTAAGAGACTGCTTCATATCCTCACTCCATAGCGGAGCATCTGCGGAGTCCTCGGGTACGAGTACATGGCATACTGGGCTTGATAGCCAGTATAATACCAGGTTGGGGGCGGTGAAGCCACCTCTCTCATAGGGCAAGATCATATATATCCACTTTTTAAGCACCGGCATGCCATAGGAATTGTGCACACAATTTATGTATCTTGTCAAAGTATTGTTTCCCGGGCCAGACCGGTACGTTCGCAAAAATATAGGGTAGCTTGGCCGGTGAGAGTTTCCCAGCCAGTGAGAGTGAGAGGGGGCGCCAGCTCATTATTTTGGCCTCAGCGTATTGCGCAGCCACACTATAGTTTTCAGCTAGCAGGGTCGAATCAGCCAAGGAGACATGGGGCCTCATTACGAGGAAGGCAGTAGAGGATTAATGGCACCAGTAGAGCTGCCGGTGCCGTTAACCCCCTACCGCCTCATTACGAGGTCTGCTTGTGGGTCCCGCTAAGGACGTCTGGTAAAACCAGACGTCCTTAGCGGGACCCGCTAGCAGACCAGGATGCTAACAATGGGCCCGTCATTAACAGGCCCATTGTTAGCGTCCTCCCCATTCCCATTGAGCCCCACTGGGGGCTCAATGGGAATGGGGGTGGGGATGTAAAGGGTCCGGGTCCCAGCAAAGGGAATTACCGGGCCCTCCAAGGTCGGAATGGCCCTGTATTTCCCCATTCCAGGAACCCTGACCCGGTTCCTGGTATGGGGGTAGCCATGCTGCTAAAAGTGGCATGGTTACCTCCATACTCGTAATGAGGCCCATGGACTCCCAAATATTTAATCCCACCCGGGGACCAGCGCAAAGGGTATTTGCACAGTGGTTGTTGAGTTATGCTCGTGAGCGGGAAAATCTCGGTTTTACAGTAGTTTATTGTGAAGCCAGAGAAAGTGCCTATCCGTGTTATGTCACGCAAGATGGGGTCAAGATGAGTAGTAGGGGACCTGACATACAGCAACACATCGTCTGCATAGAGTGATATTATCTCTGGCACGTCTTTTAGCCGTATTCCCCTGAGGGTATGTCGCACACGAACATAATCTGCCATGGGTTCAATGATAAGTGCAAAGAGAATAGGGGAGAACGGGCAGCCCTGCCAGGTGCCCCTAACTAGTGTAAAGGGTGCAGATGTTACCCGATGGGATTTCTAATGCACTTCTGAAAGAAGCACCTGAACACTGGGCAGAGTTCTGTGAACATTTATTTAACATGATATTTATTACACGTAAAATACCAACATCATGGAAAAAGGCTATAATAATCCCCATCTTTAAGAAAATGGGATTGACAGCTACCAACAAATTACAGACCCATCGCCCTGCTAGATGCAGTGTGAAAAATCTTTGCGATGGTCATACTAGTCAGATTAAAAACGTGGCTAAAATCTGCGAATGCCATAGACAAACAGGCTTCGTTAAAGAAGTTGGCTGCAACTTAAACCTACTACTTTTAAACCTGCTAAAACAACGCTGTGAACATAAAAAAGAGAAAATGTACACTGCTAGCATAGATTTATGCCAGGTCTTTGACAGCATCGAACGGGACACACTGTGGGAGAAATTAAAGATCAAAGGATGCCCCACTCAATGTCATCCGAAAACTATACATGGACACCAGCATGCAGGTGAAGCTCGACAAATCAGGACACCTCTCAAGAGTGATTCATACATCCAAAGGGTTAAAACAGGGCTGCCCTCTCGCAGCCACCTTATTTAACTTCTACATCGAAGATATAAAAGACGTCCTGTCTATTAGCAACACTTTTCCACCAAAAATCAATGGAGAAGCTGTAGGGTGGCTGCTCTACGCAGACGACTTGGTTCTATTAGAACAAACCAAGATCGGGCTGTAGAGCAAATTAGTTATCCTACAAAAACATGTGGACAAAAACCACTTAAAGATCAATGCCTCCAAGTCTAGGAGTATGGTATATGGAGACAAACACAATAAAACAAAAAACTCCCAGATGTTGGAACTAAAGAAACTATGCCCGGTGCATGAACAGAAATATCTGGGTGTTATTATAAACATATTCAAGAGCGAATCACTGTGGATGGAGAATGTAAGGCAAAAATTGCACCAATTGTCAGCACAAGGTGTAGCCTTAAACAAACGTTTTGGCAGGTTCTCACTGATGCCGGTCTTCAAATACTTCAAGCAAAAGGTTACTCCAGTAATAATCTACGGAGCCGAATCAAACAGTGGGCTAAGAAAAGAATTTTGGGACTGGTGCAAGAGTTTCTTTTGGAAAAAAAATCTAAAATTGCCAAAATATGTACCAATTCAAGTAATCCGCCATGAACTGGGTTTAAATTCCCTTTACTCAAAGATAATGTGGAATAAACTCTCCCTATTTACGAAAATTATCACTGACATTAGTCCACCACAATTCTAAATATTGAGAAAAAGAAAACTCATTGACGATGAATGAACAGTCAAGGTAGGGAAAACAGAGTGTATCAACTTCCTCGCTTATCTAGGTACCTCTAATGAAGCCCTATGTGACACTCCAATTCTAATAAAGAAAACAATATGGGCTGACGCTTGGCTAAAGATAGAAGAAAATAGATCATCCTCAAAAACACATACATTATTTGGGAAAAACATTGGACTTCCGAACGTGATAAAAAAAATCTGATTAAATTCCCCAACAGCGTAGGGCGATCTATACTGCTAAGATTTTGGATGAATGTACTTCATAATAACACCACGTTAAAAAGATATAATAAAACTGTGGTAGATGATTGCAGGCTATCTGGACAGAAAGAAGAATCCTTAAAACATCTGATGTTTTTTGCCCAAAATTAAAGGACGTAAGATCAATACATCTTCTCCCAGCACTTGGACACATTGTGGGTCTTGATGCCGAAGAATTATGGGAAAGGATATACCAAGCAGACCACCTAAGAACTAATTTCGCAACAGTAAATTTTCTGTCAGCAGCGTTTACAGAAATCAGAAAAACTATAGGAAATGCATCAATAACCGTGGAGTAAAGTATGGGAAGATCTACTTGAACTTTTGAAAGAAATTTGGATTATGAAAATAAACCTGGAGTAAAAAAAAAAAAAATGAAATGAAACCTGGGCCCACTTGTGAGAGAAACAAATAAGAAAAAGTTTGTAATAAACTAAATGCTAATAAAAATAAAATAAAAAATAACTACCATAAAATATGATCCTTCAAAGACATCCACCAACTCAAGGTTTGCCATAGCCTGATCCAGACCTGGGTCTGCCGCACCTAGCTCACACTGAACCACACCAAGTCAGAATTCCTGCTCCTCACTATTAACAATGAACACACCTGCATCTGCACCTGGCTGTCGAGCATGAGACACTAGATCCCACAGATTCCACCCTAAGCCAAGTCTTTGTTATTTCACATAAACATCCACCTCACTTTTAAACACACATAGCATTGACATCCCATGAAGTCATGGTAGCAACTATGCAAACCCTTCCTACCAGACACCAGTTTCAGATGAACCATACTGGCTCTGATCCTATCTCACCAAACTGGAGGAAACAATCTACTCACTACTCTAACCACCACTGCACTAGTAACTATAAAAATGGCCTGCATCATGCACCTGAGCTTGGAGGCATTTGCCTTTGGCCCTCAGTTCAGAAGAGCGATAGCTGCCAGTTATTACGCCTGAATACCTCAGTCCAGGTTAATAGGGAGCGCTCACCTCCGATCCCGCTCACGTGCGGAACACGTCAGGGATTCCCGCTTTCGCCCCTCTTATTCGCACTCATTAGGGAGCCACTAGCGCAACAAATACGGAAGAATGAGGCAAATCAGGGCCCGGTGATACAGGGATCCCCCCATAAAATTAAACTTTATTTCTATGATGTGCTCTTATCGATCACCAACATTATCCACTCCATGCAGGTGGCACTACGGGATCTCAGGGCGTTTGGTCAAGTAGCAGGGTCTGACATCAATTTTGGGAAATCAGTAGCGCTGGGGTCGGCCTCACTACACATGAGTTGGGGGACATCCGAGACATCTGCCGGATCCACTGGGACATGACGGCCATAGCTTATTTAGGAGTGCGCTTAACGGCCGCTCCGAAAGACTCATATGGGGCTAATGTTCCTCCCCTGGTTAAAACTCTAGAACAAGATGGGCGGGCCAAGAGATCTCCTTGATAAGCCGGATAACTGCACCTCCTCCCCCGCTTATTATATTGTTGTGCATCCATCCCATTGGTGATCCTGAAGCCTTTATTAGAAAGGCTACAACGTAAGCTGTTGCGCATTATTTGGCAGGGGAAAAAGTCCAGGATTCCAAAGAGGGTGATGATGGGGGGCTCTGGATTGGGAGGTTTGGGGGTCTCAGACATGCTCAAATATGCCAAAGCATCCCAACTTATGCATCTGGCCACGTGGTCGACTGAACCTCCAAGCCCTAGATGGATGGAGATAGAACAGGCGCATTGTCCCCTGCCCCTGCGCTTTTTACCCTTTATTCCGCATTCGTCACAGAAGCAATAGGCTAGCCTGTTACCATTGACGAAACTGACACTGAAAGTGTGGGACGGGGTTCTCCAGAGGATGAATATTCCACGGGGCACAATCCCACTCTCCATGGTCTTCCGTAAACCCAAATTTGCTCCTGGCATGCCATCTGGGACATTTAATTTAAGGGGGCCTGCGTACGTTGGGACAGCTATTCGAGGAGGGTCTGCCACGCACATTTGAGCAATGTAAGAAAGAATTTAAACTCACGGAAAAGGAAAGGTTCGCTTACGCCCAGATCAGTCATTGGATTACTCACCCTGATATAAAGGCAAGAGCCACCCGACCCCTGAGTCCTCTGGATCTTAACATGTGGGAAGACACACAAAAAGGGGGAATCTCGAAGCTCTATAGATTGATGCGAGTAGACCTTCTGTCTCTGCGTTGTCCGGATTATATGGATCGCAAATACATGATGTATCCTGGTTGGAAATATGGGCAAGTGCTCACGCTTCATCTAAATGCGTGACAAACAATGAGAGTGTGCTGAAAGTGCTATTCCGGTGGTATTAGTCGCCGGTACTGATTCACCATTTCCAGCCCCTGTCCCCCACCACCTGTTGGCGAAAGTGTGGAGCCTTGGATTCGTACTTCTACATGTGGTGGGAGTGTCCCCAGATGCACGCCTATTGGGTGAACATAGTACAACTGATTCACAATGTTAAGGGCACCTGTTTACCGCTGTGCCCCAAAACTATTCTGTTAGGAGCCCCGTGTGAAGAGATATACCCAAAGTCGGGGGCCCATGCAAACTTAATAACCCACCTATTGCAGGTGGCGCGCATCACCACGGCGCGATGCTGGAAAACAGTGGAGGGTCCAGACTTGGGGCGATGGTGGCCGAGAGAATATCGGCAGCAAAAGATGGAAGGCTGCTTCACTTCCAGACATTGTGGTCACAGCTAATTGAATGTGATCAAACATTTCCGGCCCTGACTTTTAAGCCACGTTTGGTGAGATTTTATTTGGGTGAAGGCGAAGACAATGGAGGATGAGGAAGTGGTGGGTGGAGTGGTACAAAGAGGGACATGGGGAACGAGAGTGGGAAATTGGACAAGCTTGAATATTAGCCATTGCTAAAATGTCTGTGATATATTTTTATTTACTGTGGTTGCTCCAACTGTGAAAACGTTAATAAAAATACATCTTGTTTTAAAATGGTATGCATGCCGCTATGCACTCATAAAAGACTCATGCAAAGGAGGCCACATAACATCCCCCTCATCAACTTTGCAAATATGACTATTTAACACCCACATTAATCGAATTTCACTGGCTACCACTACATCGACACATCAACTTCAGATCCAGTTGCATCTTATTCAAGGCTGTCACTTTGCACTGTATCTCCTCCCTGACAGACAATGTCAACATCCCTGGTGGTCAGTGTTTCACCAGAAGTAAGAATCTGGCCAGACTAGGGCAGAGAAACTAAAAAAACAAAAAAACAAAGAACTAAGCGGCAAATCTAGGGAATTTGCTCCCTCTCCCGCAGGGGGTGCCCCCCCTTTCGGATTATGGAGGTGAGCCTGCTACACCTATCACACACTATGGGTAAGGAAAGCAGGATCCCAGAGATGGGAACCCCCCCTTAGAGCACTAGTCATCCCTCAGTAAGCACCCTCCCTTATTGCAGGAAACCAATGGGCCTCATTACAAGGTTGGCGGTAAGGTAAAATCGATGCCGGTATGGTAATATCGGCATCATTTACCGGACAGGAACATTACGACCTGCGATGCCTGTGTGACTGGCATCATCAGGGACCCGCTCCAACCGAGCTACTCCTTGCCGGTAGGTTCACGGCCGCAGTGCCTGTGACACGGCATGCCACAAGGAAGAACACATTACGAGTCACAAGGACATTCAATCACCGGCATAGACATGCCGGTAAGAACGGATACCATGATGCCGTTAACACCGGCATCGCAGGGCAGCCGTTAAAAGTAATCTGCTGTGCAGAAACCTGCCACAGGCGCACACAATCAGCACAGTTGGAGGCAATAGAGTCTGGCACAGCACAAAAGGAGCACTGCCACACACCACACCCCTCTCAAATACACAATGCTACCATTAGTAGTTGCAATCCTGGGGTTGGAGGACATGCCTGTTCCGCTACTACTTGAACAGGCAGTGAACCAGAGAATGCACCGGAGGCGAAGGAGGGTGAGACAGGGTCCGCACATACCACCAGTGCAGGCACATGGACCTTGCAGGCAGCCACCAATCCCCTGCCAAAGGGCCAGTACATTTGACCTAAACCCTGCACAGATCCACACCCTGTACCACCTGGACAGGGACACCATATGCACAATAGTGGACCTCATTCATGACGACCTGGTGAGCCTCATTACCATCCGGACAGCCACCCCCACCCCTCCCGCTGAAGGTAGTGTCTGTGCTGCACTTCCTTGCCACAGGCACTTACCAGCACACAGTGGGGCAGCTGCATGGCATCTCACAACCATGTTTCTCCCGTGTGCTCAACCAGGTACTAGACGCCCTCCTGAAACACGCAAGTCACCACATACATTTACCACGGACTGCAGAGGAGGTGAATGCAACCAAAACAGCATTCTATGCACTGGCAGGCATGCCAAACGTAATAGGTGCCCTCGACTGTACCCATGTGGAGCTGGTAGTCCGGCATGCTGTGGAGGTAGTGTACCGCAACAGGAAGCTCTACCATTCCCTGAATGTCCAGATGGTGTGCGATGCAAGCAGAATCATAACGCATTGCTGTGCAAGATTCCCAGGCTCCACACATGATGCCATTGTGCTGTGCAACTCCACGCTTCCCTGCTACATGGCACGACACACTGCACAACGTACCTGGCTGCTGGGTAAGTCCAACCATAGGGCCATTAGGGGTGTCTTTTGGGGGGGCCACAAGCACAGGCACCCTGACTCCTGGCTGGGCCTTGAGGGGTGTCGATTGGGCGGGGGGGGGACCACAGCGTCCTAGGTGCCTAAAAATGTGACCCCAATAATTTCAACATGTGGGACACAGATAATGGATGCAGATGTGGAATGCCTACACAGCTGTGTATGAATGGAAGCAACATACACAGTTCCCACACCAGCACATGCATCTGGAACATCATCAGACATGAATTACACATACCACAATGCACCACTCTGCAGTCACAATGCATGAGATACATGAGCGCAACAAAGTGAATCACTGGTCATGCAGCCATGCCTGAGATGATTCCAACCTCCACACAGGGCAATCTCTATCACTGCACCCACCCCACTGATACACCGCAGACCGGTATACCTGTCCAGGCACCTTAAGGGACACCTCAAAATGCAATCTGTCAAGCATGGAAGCTATTGCAATCATCAATTAGTTACCACCACTAACATATGATCAAGTGGTGCAGGACCCATCCATAGTACCTCAGACCCACCATGCCAGTACATACACAGACTCATCACAGAAACGTAACCCACCACCGGCGGACCATACCACCAATGCCATTGTGTCTCTGTCATATGGGGGAAAGCGTTGATGGACATGTTCATGGTGACATAAGTAGTCGAAAGCATGATTTGCAAACAACTTTGTATCATGAGGCACATCAGACAAATGTGTCATGATGCACTGTACATGTATAGTGAATTCCCATTAGCAACACACCCATCAGATGTGAGTACATCATGGACCTTTTGACCTAATTTGTGTGAGGGCTGTATCTGATGGAAACGTCACTAAGACGTGAACAGCACCCATCCCCCCCAAACATGGATTATCACTAAGTACACTTACCTGGGTCTCACTATTTACACAAAATTCCGCCCAAACAGTTTTGCAACCAAAGAAATTTTGAGAAATCGACGGGGACCAAGTAATATAACTTGCAGATTCTGTTCAACTGGAGAAGAAAATCCAAAACATCTTGTTCTTTCTTGTACCGGATTGAAAGATCAACGTGAGAACTGTCTAAGGAGGGAGATGGACCGATACCAGACTTATAACTCAGAAGAATGGTGGAGACAATTGCACATCGCCGAGAGTAAACCATTGCTGATAGCAATGATGAGATTTCTAGATCAATTGCAATCTTTGCTGGAGTCGGTCTCAGCAAATACTACTTGAAAGGATATTCAGCAAGCAGGGAAGGAGACTTGATGAGTAGAGCACTGGACTTATGTGGTACACCCGCGTCTCCACCGGCTAAAGTGTTTTTGATGTTATTATAGACAAAAATGTAATCTTAAATTTAGTTTTAGTGTAAGTAACTGTGACGAGTTTTTTACATTTCAAAACGTTTGTATAAACTATATGAAATTAAAAAAAAATTAAAAAAGAAGGTGGGCAAGATTGTGTTGGTATGTGCCATGCTGCACAACATGTGCATCCGGCGCAACGTACCCCTGCCCCCTGACATGGAGCTGATGCCACCTGAAGATGAGGATGAGAATGGGGAAGATGCTGCAAACCCTCCATAGCACAATGTGAATGAAGGACGTGCAGCACGCCAAGAATTGATTGCACAATACTTTTGATGGACCGGGAAACACAAGGCACTGGGCATGGGGAACACTGGGCTCTGGGCACTGTAAAAAATTAAATTGACACACACTCAAAAAGCAATGTCTAGTCATGTGTTTTTCTTGCACACACCAACTGTATTAAATTGATGTGAACTATGTACATTTAACATGAATCAACATGCACTCCTATCCCAGGAAATTCAACACACTACTCCCACCCCAAAAACCCCAAAACCCCAACAGCCCCATGCACACCCCCATTCCCCACACACAACACCCCCACACACACACCCCACACCCCAACTGCCCCCACTGCAAATTCAATTAGACTCCCTCCTGCGATGCACATGAAAGTCTGGCTACTAATGCCACCTTTTTGAAGGAGGGGCTTGAGGGTCTGTGCAGCGCAAACAACGCAGTGACCGATGCACCAGGCTTGTCTGCGTGGAGCTTGCTGGGGTCGCGCTCGTGGATGGAGCGGGTTGCGGGTCGCTGTCTGCATTCCTCTGTTCGGCCATGGTGGCCACCAACTCGGTGACGGCCTGGGTCATGGCTGCCATCCCTTCCCGCACGCACTGGGCCACATGGTACCCAGCCCGGCTGACTACCCTGCCATGGCATGCCTGGCATGTGACTTCACCGTCCTCCGCATACTGCCTGACCATGGCCAGCTGGCGCTCCTCGATGTGGGTCAGCCGCCCCTCCAGGTCCCTGATGCTTTGTGCTGCAGGTGGGTGCACGGGAGGTGGGGGTGCGGGCTTCCGGGGCTGTATACAGGTTGGTCCATGTCACCCACTGAGCTGTGGCCACCTGAGCCCTGTTCAGGTTAGTGTAGTGGGGTAGCCTGCATGGGTGGGGTATTGTCCTGGTCTTCGTGCAGGCTGTTGCCTGCGGTGTCGGCCACCTCCTCCTCCTCCGCTCTGTGTTGTGCTGATTGGGCCGCCTCACCCAGATCACTGGTTGCCGTTGATCGTGGCTCCTCCACGTTGCTGACCACTGGGGAAACGAGATCTTCCACCTGAGGTGGCTCCTGTGCCCCAGATGTGGTTATTTGGTGTGGGGCCTTTGTGCCCGGGGTGCATTTTGGCTGGTGTGCCTTGCTGCCACCATTGGGTGTTTGTTGGGGTGCCTTGCTGGGTGGATGTTGTTGATGCTCGGCCTGCTGGCCAGCCTGTGTGTCCTCTTGGCTGGGGGGCTGTGGCATGGTGTCTGTGGGACGCTTCTGTGCTGCACCTTGCATTGAAGGCACCTGGCTGGAGGCGGTGGCGTCACCTCGGCTCCGGCATGTAGCGGTTTTCTTGGGTGTTGGGGTGCATTCTAACTCACTGTCTGATCCTGTGCCTTTAGGGGACAGCGAGGCAGAGCATCAGTCATAGGTCATCGTACATCCTACATACATCGGTGCTAGTACATTCCAAGTACTGTGCATTCTCGTGGACATGTTGGAGGGGTAGGCATGGTGCTTATGGGAATTGGGGGGGGTGCAGTGTTTGTGCATCCTTCTGGTGCAGCCATGTTGTGTATTGTGTATGGTGGGTGGCTCAGGTGTGCAATCGGCAGTGGTGATGTGTGCACTGTGCCATGGGATGGCACAGGGGTCAGGCCTGCAGCTGTACGGTGATGTATATGTGTGTGTGCACATGCAGATGGTGCTTGTGTTGGCAATTGGGGAATCATGTGGGTTGTGTCAGTGGGGTTTGTTGGGTGTGCTCATGGCAGGGATATTGAGGTTTTGTAGGGGGTGACTTTGGGTGGGAGGTGATGGGGCATGTATTTGCTCACATCTACTTGCCATTTGGACTTCGCCAAGTTGGGGTTGAAGGTGTGTGTTGTGACTTTGGTATTACGCTAAGGGTCACTCACCATCATCGGCCGATGTTGGGACTCCCGTCTCGGCATCACCCACACCCTCGATTGACTCCATGTCCATCACTGTGCTGCACGTCTCCTCCCACGGTGCCAGCTTTATTGGGGATGGTGCTCCTCCTCCTGTGGCCAGCCCCTGGCTGCGATTGGCAGAGAGGATGTTGCGGACCCGCTGCTGCAGATCATCCCAACGCTTTCTTCAGTCCCGTACAGTGCGGGGTGTTATCCCCACCGCCGAGACCTTTAACGCCACCTCCTCCCACATAGCTTTCTTGCGCATTTCTGCTTTCCGGCGCAGGTGTGCACAGAAAACAACATCTGCGTGTTCCACCAGGGTATCTGCTAGCATGTATAGCTCCACATCGCAGAACCTTGGCTTCCGTCAACGCACTGTCCCTTGCCTCGAAGCCATGTTCCTCTGCTTGCTTCCACAAAGCTCAGTTCTCTGGTCCAGGTGCTGTTGGCTGAGGATTGCAAAGGATTGGGTTTTTAAAGATGGTCGCCCGTGTATTTCCTGTTCCAGCGCGATGACGTTGCTTCCGGTGCCGGTATTGTCCGCATCGGGGTGCCGGTCCTCGCGTGCAGGTGTCTGCGGCATCAATGATGCCACCATCGGGGGTTTGGGGAGCCTTACCGGCATGCCGGTGCAGCCGTTTCCGGCATGCCAGAATGCGCGTGCACGCGGACCTGGAATCTACCATAGATTCCGGCAGCAGTGCTACATGGACACGGTTGCACCGGCATGCCGGTATTTTGTTTTTCTTATCGCCAAACTCATAATGAGACCCAATGTCTTCATTGGTTATTTGGGAATTGTGCCAAATCACTGTGGGAATGTTTTACTTGGCTTGGTTTCTGACCCTGTACT
The DNA here is from genome assembly GCF_040938575.1 of Ambystoma mexicanum. Classification (NCBI taxonomy): domain Eukaryota; kingdom Metazoa; phylum Chordata; class Amphibia; order Caudata; family Ambystomatidae; genus Ambystoma; species Ambystoma mexicanum. The sequence goes on from NC_090927.1 coordinate 796,484,545, forward strand.
TTTGCCAACACAAAATCAATGGAGAAATCACAAAACCAATAGAGCATTCCATCTACTTGCAGAGATGCAAATAAAAGACCAGTGAGACCGACATGAAGAAGAACAATAGATTGAGCTGGAGTGAAGCATGCAAACCTGCAGAGCCGAGACTCAGAGAAGGGTCCATCCCCCTTCGAGGCGGAAGCAGGGGCAGTCCCAATCAGCTGGCGCAGAGTGCAGAGAGGTAACAAAGCCTATGGAACACTGCAACCTAGCCAAGAGCTGGAGAAGCCGGGAGATGCCACACTGAGAAGAGACACGACCAACCAAAACGTGGTCGACCGACACCTGCTGGAACCAACACCAAAGTCCTGTCAGGAACAGATACAAAGCCCTGCCTCTCCCGAGCAATGTGACTGCAGCGAGCCAGGTACGTGATACGTTCAGGGAACAGGGAGGAGGGCAGACTGGCCCGCACATACCCCAGGTAGTGGTGAAAAGGTCAAAAGGCCAAAGTAGGGCTGAAGTAACAGATATCCCGTGACAGGGCAAGACTCCACACACCCCAAGCTGGGGTGAGAAAGCGAAAGGCCCAAGAGTGTCGGAAGTATTAGATAGCCGAAGACGGGTGGGAATTCCTATAACCCAAGCACAGGTGAGAAAGTGAAAGGCCCAAAAGGGGCTGAGGCAACAGGTTGCCCAAGACAGCATGAAAATCTGAACACCCCACACCAGGGTAAGAGACTACAAAGTACAAGAGGGGCTGAGAGCACAAAATCCCAAAAGAGGCTAAGGGAACAAACAGCCCAAGCGGGGCTGACAGAGTGAATACCCCAGGATGCAGTGTGAAAACCTGAGACCACAGGTTGAGGTAAAAATCAAAGGGGTACAGAACTAAGCCAGGAGAAGCCCGGCTATTCAACGACATTTGAAGACACAGGCCTGGAGGCCTAGAGACATTCACTTTCCCCTTATGCCACGGACAGGAGGCCGTAGGGCATGGACCTGCAGCCTTTGCCTCGCCACATGTTTTGAAGTACAACTCCCACCATCCCTACCCATCCTAGTCAATGCCAAGGGATAATGGGAGTCTAGTCCCAAACATCTGGAGAGCCACTTGTTGCAGACCCCTGCCCTAGGGAAACCTATGTACTTGAGCTGTATAAGCAGAAGCAGGCCCATAGACATTGGCTGGTAACACGCTGGGACAGGTCATTGAGTGTCAGGAATTAGCTAATTTGGCAAGAAGCGCTTACGCATTTTCATTTGTAGTTCTTGTTCTTTTGTACTGGTACCGTTAGGATCAGGATAGTTAGATTTCTAGATGGAGGACAACTTTACTTTTGCATAACATAGTTGCAGAGGAGGTCCCAGACATGGCCTGCACCCCTTCCCCTCATTTTGAGGTACCAGGAGCGTACTTGCCAAGGTATGTGACTTATGAAGAGCAAATGAACCTACAAAGAGCTGCAGTGGGACTCTGCCCAGTATACATCCAAGATATCTACCAGTTGAAGCACCCATAACCAGACAACCCTGGGCAGCACGGTACCCTATCAGGCAGTCATACCAGCCGCTGAAATGAGGAGTACCTACACATGGTCCACGAAGAGACCCCAAAAGCCTTAATAGAAGGCCAGTGGAAATGACACAAGGGCCTGAACAGATCCGAGAATGAACAAGAGCAGCTATCAGAGATAACACCCCAGTGCGAGTAACTACGAAATTGAATGGAATGGGCACAGAGAGAAGACAATGATACAACATGAGGAAACAGTGCTATGAGACAAGATGGAAGCAACCGTCCTGTTAAACATGTATAAATAGGCTTGGAACGCAAGATGCTAAGAAATCAATATTGCTTGCAATGCTCAGTAGAAGATAGAGCGGCAAGCACCAACCAGATATCTACCTCAATAAGGCACATTACACAAGTGTGACTCCATTTTGTAAAAGCAGAAAGGTACCCAGGCAGCCAGAGGCCTGACAGGCCAAATTTTGAAACCCAGCCAAAGGCAAGAAAAGGGAGCGGAATCGAAACTCAACAAAGCGCGGCTCATGCCTAGGAAATCGAGGTCAACCAGAGAAGGGGAGGAGAGCGTCAACTCACAAGACTCCAACTTCAGAGCTTACCAGCCTGCCTCATGAAGGTCAAGATAAGGGGGGGCCCATGCAGATGGCTAGGCCGATACAGAATTAAATGCACTAAAAGCTGGAAACTGAAGCAGATTCATCGTAAACTAACACGTGACCAGCCAGGCGCGAAGAAGTATCATCGCCTGATGTCATCCAGGACCTGAGGATGCCATAACTTTTCACGATAAGAGACTACAGTTGAGGCCATCCTTAGCCAACTAATTGACACGTCGCCCTAAAACACTGATTGATGGAAGGGATGCAGGGTGAAACTTGGGACACCAGGCACAGGGGTGTCCATTCTGCATGCTGCTAATTAAAAGTGGACATTTATGTCTAGGGGTGTAACCTGCCCAATCACAATGGACCAACGTTATCTGGAGTCCTATAGATATTGTAACCAATAGGACGTCGTAGTTGTAGTGACGTCTATCACGCGTGATGTAGAGGGATGGGCGTAGACGCCCACCCGATAAGAGTTATCCAATCCGCATGCCCTACTATCATATACAGATATAACACCTATACTTAAGTTACCTTTCCTAACCAATTATATTGCATTGTGATTTTTGTAAAGTTAGACGTCAGTAATGAGGATTTTTGCCTATAAGATTTCTAACTCTGGAGGCCAGGTGAGTGGAATGTGCACGGGACCGCTTTGGGCCCTTTAAAAAATAAATATTTGCGAGGGAACAAGATGGCCGCCGGCGCAGAGAGACGTGTGTGAGTCTCCTGCTGTCGGGCCACACAGCAGCACCACATTTAGCCCAGACCCAGAGGGTACCTACTCCTCCAAAGTGTAGCTTTTCACCCCAGAGACATCGGACGTGCATGGGGAGTGGAATCCCCGAAATCCGAACTGAAACGACGGGCGGGAACAATACGCCCCTCCCCCACTGCGGCAACGGCTCATCCCAGGCGGCCTGGACGCTGCAGGCAATAGCGTCGCAGAGGAGCGAAACATCCAGTGCTCTACCGGGATAGCAGCGCCAGCTCTACTCAGCCAGTGCTCAACAGGAGAAACAGAGCGGAGTGCAGCGGGATCATCGCTTTATCCCCTTGCGAGGATCAACGAACCCCGCTCCGGGGAAAGGGCGCGGAGAGAAGGCGAAGCAAACGAGGCGGGATCCCAGCACAGCTGAGCCCCGGAGGGCGAAGAGGACGTGGGAGGCCCGCGTAGATGGAGTATACGGCTCCCGGCCCCCTCGGGGGACGCCGGGGATGCGGGGGAGGAGGCAGAGAGGCGGTGCGGGTGCCTGGTACTTGCATCGGCCCCGAGGCGGGGGATACCGGCAGCGGAAGCCAGCAAGAAGGCTTGTCAGGTGAGAGGTTCCCCCCCTCCCGACCCCACCAGCTCCCTACAGGACGGCGTCTGAACCCACAGAGCCACAAGCATGGGGGGGCGCCCATACCCTCTGTGCAGCATCTGAGGAAGACTGGGAACCCCCAATCCCCATTCGGGGGAAGACCCTACCTCCCCCTAAACATACAGCATTGACATACAGACAGTAAAGGGAACACGAGGAACGGGCTGGCCCCGTTGATCAAGGAACTGGTCGCTAAAGAAATAAAATACAAATGGACTTTCCCATTTGGTCTGTTGTTCGAGTGGGAAGGAAAGCAATGGAGAGTGACCACTTGGGAAGAGGGGCTACATGTCATGGACATTCAGGCAGAGGAGATCCCGAGTGGGGGCGAAAATTTAAGGGGGGACCGGCAAAAGAGGCCAAGAGGGTGGGAAATGGTTTGCCAGAAAAAGAAACGGAATGGGAGGGGGCACAACAAGCTCGCAATAACGGAATAGAGACTTCAAATCAACAGAAATCTGAAAAGGTACTTTGCATGCCCAAGGGACTTGGAGTGGTACCCGATGAAGGGACTGGAACTTGATAGTCTCCACAGGCCCGGCTAGATACAGGAATGACTCGCATCAAGACCGGGGGGAGATGCAGGGTTTAGGACTCCCCGCAAAGTTAGTCTCGAGGCTACAGAGGGCAGGGAGCGATAGGCGTAATGCCATAGCTACCATAGGTACCCGGGCCCTCCTCGGGAGCAAAGTTTGTACAATGGTTGGGGGTCAGTTGGGGAGTTTGGGAGGGGGCGGGGGGGAATGTCCGGAAGAGAGCTGGGATCACAGAGCCTTGGAAACCGGGGTAGCCTATGAGGGCCGGTTGAAATGGGGAAGATAAGAATATTAACTTTGAACATTAGGGGTCTGAACTCCCCAGTAAAAAGGAAAAAAGGTAGAGATTATGCTTCGGAAGGATAAGGCCGATGTGCTCCTCCTACAGGAAACGCACATCCGAGCGGTGGATAGGGGAAAAATACGATTTAGAGGATATGATGTACTAGCGCAATCAAACGCATCAGGGAAACGAGCAGGGGTGAAGATAGCAATAAGGGGGGGTGGAAGCAATACTGACAGACAGGCAGACAGATAAGGAAGGAAGATTTGCATTTGCCAATATTAAAATACATAATGCCAAACTAACGTTAGCATCCATATATGCACCAAATACGGGACAGGATGGCTTTCTGCGGGATACAATGGGGCGGTTGGAGGGGTTTGCGAAAGGTGAGTTAGTAATTGGGGGAGACTTTAACATGGCATGGTACCCCCCCAGATAGACAGGAGCGGCGGGGGGACCTCACCATCAGGGTGCTCCATCTGAGCACCTTAAAAAAAGGATGGAAGGTGTGGCACTTTGCGATGCATGGAGGGAACACAAAGGTCAAAACAAGGGATACACATATTACTCGCACGTACATAATACAATGTCTAGAATAGACTATTTCTGGGTATCAGCGGGGATCCTTGGTAAAGTTAGCGGAATGGAGCTAGGCCCCATAACGCTCTCTGGCCATGCACCACTCTGGTTGGAACTATTGACCCCGGGGAATCAGGGGGGCCTATGGCGATGGAAGCTCCCTCAGGATCTACTCTCGGACCCAGTGCTGGGAGTGGCCATACGAGACAAAATCTTAGAATTCTTTGACCATAACAACACAGGAGATGTCCCCTTGGGTACGGTGTGGGAAGCATTCAAGGCGGTCATAAGGGGGCACATGATAGCTCTGAAAGCCTCGAGGGACAGACAAAGGCAGGGATGGGAACGGGAACTGGAAAAGCAGTTGACTGAAATCCGAGATGAGCTCTTGATTCGCCCCACCAGGAACCTAAAGAGGGCATTGAAACACATGCAGGGGCAATTGGACCTTCTCCGCAACAAAAAGGCCGAGAGATCCCTCCTATACCTCAGGCAAAGATACTAAGTCAAAGCCAACAAGGCTGATCGATATTTAGCAAGACAACTTTCCGTAAAACAAAAGTCCATGACCATCGGAACATCAAAAACGCACTAGGAGAAACGCAAATGTGCACCAAAGATATTGGGGAGGCATTCAAGTTATTCTATGAGAAATTGTACGCAACGGAACACCCAGACGAGGCCAATCAGGATAGATTCCTACAGTCAATCCCCATCCCAAAAATCCCGGAAACCGCTAAAACGGCATTAGATACCTAGATAAAGGAAATTGACGTTAAGAAAGCAATAAAAGATCTCCCACTCAACAAAGCACCCGGCCCGGACGGCTTCACAGCGTCATTCTATAAAAAATATGTAGACATCCTAACCCCTATCCTCACTAGACTACTAAACTCCTTTAAGGACAGTGGAAACGTAACCCCATCCATGAACGAGGCAAAGGTACTGGTGTTTCACAAGCAAGGGAAAGATCCCTCACTCCCAGGCTCATATAGACCCATCGCATTGATAAATCTGGATTCGAAAATCTATACTAGAATTCTTGCAGCTAGGCTTTCCCCGCTACTCCCCTCCCTAATAAACCCGGATCAATCAGGATTCACCCCGGGAAGGAAGACCCATGATAATCTCAGGAGACTAATACACCTAATAGAAAAAATAAACATAACCCACACCCCAGCAATGCTACTATCATTGGATGCCGAAAAGGCTTTCGACCGGGTAGAATGGTCTATTCTCTTTAAAACCATGGGATTCGGGAATATATATATAAACATGGTCAAAGCCAACTATACTTCACCATCAATCAAAATAGCAGTAAACAGGGAGGTCACAGAGAGGGTGAAGATCACTAGGGGAACGAAACAGGAGTGCCTGCTCTCACCCCTCCTGTACGCAATATTCCTTGAACCGCTCCTAATCAAAATAAGGGAATCTAATCAAATTAAGGGGATTGAGATGGCAGGTAGACAACACAAGGTAATTGCCTATGCAGACGACATGCTCTTGGCGATCGAGGTACCAGCGCTTACTCTGCCTTGCGCCATGCAGATTCTAGAAGTATTTGGGGACATCTCGGGTCTAAAAATAAACAAGAATAAATCAGAAATCCTACACTTAGGAGCAGAGAACTGCTGGATAGGGAAGCAGGTTCACTGGGCTTGAAAGTAGCGGAGGAAGGTATCAAATACCTAGGCATTACACTCACGTGCAAAGTAGACTCACTATACAAATGGGATTACCCCCCACTATTAGCTAAAGTAAAAAAAGACCTGGAACGGTGGTGCCAACTAGATATCTCCTGGTGGGGTAGAATTCAATCTGTGAAAATGAACACCCTTCCCAAGTTGCTATATTATTTCCAGGCTCTTCCGATAACAATCCCGAACTCATTTTTCAAGCCACTGGCAAAAACAGTCTCATCGTTCATATGGAACAGGAAACCCCCAAGAGTTGCCAGAGCAGTCCTCACGTCCCACATCAGAGAGGGGGGTCTGCCACTCCCACACTTTAGAAACTACTGCCAGGCAGCACAACTATGGGTCCTGAAAGAGTGGCTAGGGGACAATCAGCAAACAATCTGGGTGACCCAGGATAAAGCGGTTGCTAGAACTCCTCTTGAAGACCTTTTATGGAATCTCAAGCAACATAGACACCCAAACCTCTGAATTAGCGAGATCTTGAAAGCCACACTGAAAGCATGGGACGAGCAAACGCGGAAAGGAAATATGACCACAGCGACTGCCCCTTTGACCCCTATCTGCAGGAACCCACAATTTCCACCTGGTCTGGAACACAGCGCTTTTGGGCACTGGGAAGAGGCAGGATGCAGGAAAATCGGAGAAATGTTCCGGGACAATGAAATAAGATCATTTGCAGAATGCAAGACCATGTGGAACCTCACTAGTGCGGAAAAGTACAAATATGAGCAGCTCAAACATTGGTTAACAACGCCTGAGATAACCCAGGCGACAACTAGGGAATTGACCACCTTTGAAAAATACCTGCTAACCAATTCAGGAGATATAAAGCTAGTCTCCACTCTTTACAACTTCATAAACACACAGGAAGAGGAACTAAAATGGGCTTACATGAAAAACTGGGAAAGAACTCTGGGGGAAGTCATCACGACCCAACAATGGCAGAGGTTATGGGCAGACATCCCCAAACTAACACGAGCAGCCCAAACCAGGAAAATGTGGATAAAAATAGTCACACAGTGGCATTACACGCCAGAGAGGCTTAATAACATGTATCCGCAAACGCCAAACCGCTGTTGGAGAGGCTGCACAGACCTGGGCACCTGGAGACACATTTGGTGGGACTGTCAAGGGGTCAAGGGCTTCTGGAAGGAAATGATCTCGGAAATGAAGAAGATATTCCCTGATGCGGATCAACTAGGGGAGAAAGTCTGGCTCTGTGGACTGATAGGGCAACAAGCCAAAAAGTACACCAAGGCACAAAGTAGAAGTTTCATGGGCCTTGTCATTGCGGCCTGGGCCACAATTGTGCACAACTGGAAGAAGCCAGATCCACCGCTAATATATTCCTGGCTACAAAAGGTCTGGTCACATATGAACATGGAAAAGATTATGCATAATCTCCAGAGTACACAGGACTCCTTTATGAAGGAATGGGGGGGGGAGTACTTGAATATCTACAATCGGATTACATGGAACAATGGTGCCCACATAACATCAGAATTACGGACATATTCACATCATAGACAACCCCGAGAACTACTGAACAATGGAGATCTCTCCCGGATGGGGGTGGGAAGGGGAGGAGGGATGGGGATGTTTGGGGGTAACAGTTGGTGATTTGTGTTTGGTTCGTATTGTAAAACAATAAAAACAATAAAAACAAGCTGCCTTGTCCTCTTCACCCCCTCCCGACCAGCTTCCCTTGTTGCTTTCCCACCTCCTCTCGCCTCCCAACCCGCCCACTCCCCCGTGATTGGCTACCGCCGATCAGCGAGTGCAGGCCAGCCACCGGCCGCCTCGCCATTTCTAACTCTGGAGGCCAGGTGAGTGGAATGTGCACGGGACGGCTTTGGGCCCTTTAAAAAATAAATATTTGGCAGCAGCTGGCGGCGCGCTGCCTTGTCCCCTTCTCCCCCTCCCGACCAGCTTCCCTTGTTGCTTTCCCGCCTCCTCCCGCCTTCCAACCCGCCCACCCCCCGTGATTGCCTACCGCTGATCAGCGAGTGCAGGCCAGCCACCGGCCGCCTCGCCGCCTCGCCATTTCTAACTCTGGAGGCCAGGTGAGTGGAATGTGCACGGGACCGCTTTGGGCCCTTTAAAAAATAAATATTTGGCAGCAGCTGGCCGCGCGCTGCCTTGTCCCCTTGTCCTCCTCCCGACCAGCTTCCCTTGTTGCTTTCCCACCTCCTCCCGCCTCCCAACCCGCCCACCCCCCCGTGATTGGCTACCGCCAATCAGTGAGTGCAGGCCAGCCACCCGCCGCCTCGCCGCCTCGCCATTTCTAACTCTGGAGGCCAGGTGAGTGGAATGTGCATGGGACCGCTTTAGGCCCTATAAAAAAAAAAGATTTGGCAACAGCTGGCCGCGCACTGCCTTGTCCCCTTCTCCCCCTCCCAACCAGCTTCCCGTGTTGCTTTCCCGCCTCCTCCACCTCCCAACCCACACACCCCCCCCGTGATTGGCTACCTGATGGACAAATCTGAAACCCCCAGGGCAGCCCTCGGCCCGGCAGCCCCTGTGGCGAAGGGCCCCAAGGCCAAGGGCGGCTCTGACATTGGCGGCTCCAAGATGTGTCTGCAGGTGTCCGCAGGGGATGCCAAGGAAGCCAGCAGCTAACAGACACCAACAAAAACTGTGAGTGTGGCATGGGTGGGGAGCAGAGCAATAACTCACTCCAGAAAACCACTGCCACTCTATCTTACCTCGCAAAAACATAGAGTGCCATAATATTAGCACGCCCACACTTAGATAGAATTGTGAACATTAGCCTGCGTCGTATCTAGATGGAATTGTGAATATTGGCATGTCCACACTTAGATAGAATTGTAAATATTAGCATGTCCACACTTAGATTGAATTGTAAATATTAGCATGTCCACACTTAGATAGAATTGTGAACATTAGCCTGCGTCGCATCTAGATGGAATTGTGAATATTGGCATGTCCACACTTAGATAGAATTGTAAATATTAGCATGTCCACACTTAGATAAAATTGTGAACATTAGCCTGCATCGCATCTAGATGGAATTGTGAATATTAGCATGTCCACACTTAGATAGAATTGTGAACATTAGCCTGCGTCGCATCTAGATGGAATTGTGAATATTGGCATGTCCACACTTAGATAGAATTGTAAATATTAGCATGTCCACACTTAGATAGAATTGTGAACATTACCCTGCGTCGCATCTAGATGGAATTGTAAATATTAGCATGTCCACACTTAGATAGAATTGTGAACATTAGCCTGCGTCGTATCTAGATGGAATTGTGAATATTGGCATGTCCACACTTAGATAGAATTGTAAATATTAGCATGTCCATACTTAGATAGAACTGTGAACATTAGCCTGCGTCGCATCTAGATAGGTCTTTGATTGAAAGATAGCATGCACGCACCTAGATGAAACTTGAATGTTAGCATGTGCCACACTTAGAACTGTGAACACCAGCCTGCGCCGCATCTAGATAAGATATGTGAATGTTAGCATTCCCACACCTAGATAGAATTCTGAACAGTGGCCTGCGCCGCTTCTAGATAGGATTGTGAAGGCCAAAATGTGCCACACTTAGACAAAACTGTGAATGTTAGCATGCGGAAGGTCAGGTAAACCGCTAACCAATATAACCTCAAACTCTGCATACTTATCTCACTCAAAAACCCGCACAACCATCTCTCGCACCACAAACTGCATGAACTTCACAACACGCGGACTGACACCGATCCAATACCTGCACCAAAGCTCAGCACCCGGTGTATACCGAGTTGAAGCTGCCAACAGAACACCACTCCTCTCACTATCTTACACCCTCTTCACCTTACTAACCAATCCCACCTTATCGTTTGCAGATCCGCCAGAGCGCCTGGGGACCAATTCCATTGGTGACGGTGCGCGGTACAAATACCTTTAACATTTAACATATAAGAAGTGCTGTCCGACTGAAGTTCGAGGAAGTCGGAGCGAGACAGGTGATCGCACTAGAGCTGATTCCCATTTGTTTCCCTGTTTGATGTATGTATCATTAAACGGACTTCCCTTTGCCAAACTACTGAGTCCTCGTTATTGAGTTGTGTCGGAGTAAGTGAATCCTGCACCCCCTGTCCTCACATGGTCTTGTCTTGTCTTACAAGTTCTATAGGGTGAGTGCTGACCAATGGGCCCATCAGCGAATTCCTCCCCCCCAGAACACTTGGTAGCGTGAGGATGGTTCCGGCCATCGATTATAGATTATCGATTGATATAGTGTAAGACACCCTTAGACCGAAGGCACTAAGTAACTCTAGGCCTTCGGTAAGATCACAAGTTCTTTCGCCATTCTGGCTGAGTAGACTGAGAATCTGCAGTGGGTCTGAAGGAACCCGCCTTTCCGAGCATAACCCTTCTCATTCCCACGGGCAGCGGATTGGACGAAAACCTTAAAAGCAGGAAGAGGAAGGGGCGGTGATCCCGAAGTTCCAGAGAGGAAATGATGCGATCGGTGAGTGAAGCAATAAAACTCGTTACTTTGGCAAATGTCGTGTAGGCATTAGAGCCAGTAAGGGTAAAGGTAACGGAGGGTGGTGGAGAAACAATAAAATAGTTACAAGTAGAGAAGACTGTATATATATATATATATATAAGGGGTAATGACTCGAGCATAATAAATAAAACGTAAGGAATATCATGGGGGCACCTGAAATAAAAACGTAAGGAATATCAGTGGGGCACCTGAAGTAAAATGTAAGGAAAATCAGGGGAGCACCTAAAGTAAAACGTAAGGAATACCGGGGGGGCACCCAAGAAGAATAAAACGTAAGGAATACCAGGGGGGCAGCTGAGCAAAAACGTAAAGATTCGCCTTGTTCCTGCGCTTTAAAGAGCGGTCAGAAGGAACGTGAACCCAGAGCCCACAGTGGGGGGACAATTTAGGCTACGATGACATTTAAAGACGTCTTTAAGGGGGTTCGTTCAAATCCCATGACGGGGAATTAATTAGAAGGCAGGTATACGTATGACCAGCTGGTGTCTGTCTAGTCAGTCAAACGTCTGTCATATGTGTTCTGTTGTATGTCAAATGTAAAATAATTGTATAGACGATTGTTTGAAATGCATTTTGCTTTACGTGATTCTGTAACTAAGAGGGAATCGCCACTGAATTGATGAGTTTTGAGTAAATTGCTGGTATAAAATTTCGCGGGAAAGAGATTGGATTGGAGCTTGCGTATTTGGTGCTCACTCATACTATTGAAAGAGTAAAAGAACTGTGTAATTATTGTTGGTGACGAAATTAAGAATGGAGGAAGTTACCCCGCTTGCGCATTTATGCAAGCAGCTGCCCAAGCATGCAACAAAGCTGAAGAAATATAGCCAGGAGTGGGTTAAGGGCACTGCAAATAAGATGTTTATGCCGTGGCCCCAGAACGGGTCACTCTCTAAGGCTGTTTTACAGCACATGACCACCTTCCTACATGCCACATATACCGGCAAAAAGCTAGAGAAACGTCTTGCTGTGCTGGGACTGTGGAAAATGTTTGAAGAAACGAAGGTGGAAGAACCACCCGCAGATTGGATATTAAATGTATGTACAGAGGGGGGTGAGACACCTACCGCGCCACCTGCCCCACCTGAACCAGTGATCGAAGGGAGTAAGTCAGAGGGTCTTTACCCGCTAAGAGAACTTAAGGCAGCCACGGGGTACAGCAACCCGGCATATGAGTCACCTGCATGCAGTGGTGACGACATCAAAGAAAAAGAGCAGGAAAGTAATCTTGCCTCCGTAGTCCCGAGGGACAAGGAGAGATGCAGAGATGAAGGAAAAGATCAGGCACAGAGTAGTGCATCTCTCTCTCTCTCTCGAGAGAGAGAGAGAGAGAGAGAGAGAGAGAGAGAGAGAGAGAGAGAGAGAGAGAGAGAGAGAGAGAGAGAGAGAGAGAGAGAGAGAGAGAGAGAGAGAGAGAGAAAGAAGCAGAAAGGAAGTAGCGAGTTAGCATTCGCAAAGGACGAGTGGATGGGAGATCAGATATTGCTAAAACTTGATGGTAAAGGGAGTGATGACATAAGACCGAGGGAATTGTCTGATGAGGTGCTGAGAAAGGAAAAGGAGAAAGAAAAGGAAATAAGAGACGAGAGGGTAAGAAAGAAGGATAGGTTGAGGCGAGAACAACTATATCGCAAAGAGCAAGGAATACCGCTCAGTCGCACACAATGCGCAGCCCATGAGAAGGACAGGCAGAATATGCTAAAGTTAGAGGAAGAAAGGAGAGTGCACGAAACGAAAGTAAAGAAGCGAGAAGACGAGGAAAGTAGAAGGGCAAAGGAATGTAGAAATGAACGGATGAAGTAGATAAGGCTAGAGAAAAAGCAAAGAAGCGAAAGGAAATAGATGAAGAAGCAGAACGTAAGTACTGACAGAGGGCATGAGATCTAGAATATTTACAACGGGAAGTTAAAAAACCCAATCCTGTTGTAGAATGGGAAGACATAGAAGAATTCTTTCCTGCAAGCGATGCGGTACCAGGTACAAGCGGGACAAATATTGAAGATGACTTCGACACCAGAAGCACTGGGGAAACGATTGATAAAATCTATGATGAGATGGGGCTGGAACTAATTTCCCAAGGGGGAAGGGAGGATGAGCGCTTAGAGAGCACTCAGCTATATGACACTGAGGATGTCACCCGAAGTAGTGGGAGCATGGGACTGTCCCTAGACAGGCTAGAGATTGGGCAGAACGAAGAAGATGTAAGAAGTTGTGTAAACTGGGAGTATTCAGGATCTGACTCCGGTGAGGTAATGGAGGAAGTGGCACATGACGAAGGGAGACGGTGCAGAAAACGGCTCCCAAGGGATCGAGAGGTACGATGGTCGGATGTTAGAGGGTTCACAAGTAGGGCACTGAAGTCCGCTTGACAATCCAGCCGACATGAAGAAATACCCCACGGTCAGAGGGGGGTCAGCGCCTGCCTATGCAGACAGGTTAAGGGCATTGCCAGGTAGACGGCAAGGCGGGAACGCCACCCTGGCGAAAGACCGGAGTGGTATGGGGAAGGAGAAGGAGGACTGTGCATTCCAATTCCCATTGCTAGAAAAGGGGGGAACAAGACCGCAATATATTCCATGGCCATACATGGACCGAAAGAACCTTAAAAATAAGCTTCCAATGCTGACCTCGGGAGCCAGAAAGTGGATACATGAGTTAGAGAAAATGACGGGGGGTCACCCTAGCCATAGGGGACATTAAGGGGCTCCTAATTGCTATACTTGGTGAAAGAGCAGACGACGTGTGGAAAAGGACAGGGTACCCTAGGGTAACCATAACTGACACCTCCCATGACGGAGCGCCATTTAATAACTGTAGAGCAGCAGTGTGGAAAGCGCTGCCTACGCTATATCCAGACACGTCTGATATGAGAGCTATAATGACTCGAAAAATGAAAGAGTCAGAGGATCCGTTGCTTTATATCCAGAATTATAAAGACGCGTGGGTGCTCGAAACTCATGAATCTTGGACGAAATCCATCCCTGTATTCTACCGTATATTGTGCCAAGGGTTACCAGAACCGGTGCAAAAACAGCTCATGAAATAGGTAGGAACCGAAGCTAAACCATGGGCCGAAAAATACAGTTGACAATTGCACACTAATGTAGATTGTTGCAAGAAAAGAATCGGAAAAAGGAGGCAACTCGTAAGGGAGAGGAGGCTAGTGCAAAGGAAACTCTCGAAGTATGCTCTCGAGGGAGCCATGCTCACCAGCCCAGCCGAGCCAAGTGCACAACACGTGACTAACTCATCACAGAATAATCAGGGTAACACAGGATTTTACCCAAGAGGAAGAGGTTTTGGAGGAAGAAATTGGCAAAATAATCAGGGAGGGTTTCGAGGTAACCAAGGAGGGTTTCAGAATGTTCAAGGTGGCTTCCAGAACACACAGATGGGCAATCCAACTATGCCAGATGGACAGATGGCCCGACCATCGCCAGTATGTTGGCTGTGTGGAATGACTGGACACGTGGCACGCATGTGCAGAAGTCATGGCATGTGGCAAAATAACCAAGGGATGGGGGCAGGCATGGCGAATCAACCTGCCATCCCACAACAGGGCGGTGCAGAAAATTACACAGTTCAGCAGCAGGCAGCAGGCTTGTAGCAAGGTGCACAGCAAGTGGTTCAACCACCGAACATGGGGAGTATCCCACAAGGACAACCCCAGAAGGCACTGCCGCAGATGTCTCAGGGCAATAATCCCAGAGGGGGAATTAACCCTGGAAATGGGGGAAACCCACAGGGGTACAGTGGACCGAACCTATATATAAAATAGGACAGCTCACGGGAGACTCTGATGTGTTCTATCCTATCAGTGACACCAGACCCTAATAGGGAACCTAGAGTGAATGTCACCATAGGGGGTAAAGAATATTCCTTCCTATTTGGCATGGGTGCAACGCGTTCGTGCATACAAGAAGGCACATTTTTCTTGTCTGGCGCGGCCATAGATACCCAGAGTTTCACTGGAGCTCATAGTAGAGTTCCATTTACAGATGCACTCCCAGTCTCAGTGGGAGAGCGCAAAATGAATGTACCTCTATTATATTCACACCAGACTGCAGTAAATATTCTGGCTCGGAACCTGATGACTAAATTAAACATGACCATCTCGCTGGATGGTATAGTATGCTCCACCCCAGGAATGCATTATTCAAACGTGTGTGAAATGATCAGAGCATACTCACGACGTATAGCTATGAGAGCTATACAGTTAGAACCAGAAGTTTTTGCATATGGTGTGCGGGTGCTCATGGCGGGATTGCCAGGACTCACAGACAAAACTATGAGAACCCCTGATGAGTTTCTATTCAGACCAAGAATACCCATGCACGAAGAGGAGGGACAAGTATTTCCCTTGGTAATACAATCTGCCGCAGTTTGAGGAAAAGTGGTATTGGTTGAAGGATATGACGATGAAGGCAGACAGTGGTGTGCAATTATTGCCATTGAAGAAGGGTATCGAGTGACTGACGTCACCGATGACAATCTGTTCGAAGAACACCCTGACCTAGAAGAGACAAGGGTGGAGGTGAGTCTCATATTTTGGGTGAAAATGATCAAATGAGAGGTGCCACAGAGAATGATTTTGGCACTGGAACGCCCAGAATACTTTGAGGATGACATGGCCCACGTGCCTGCTGCAGTATGGACTACAGCGCCCTATGATGTAGGTCTCCTGAAGGGGGCGGGTGAAGTGAAAATCAAACTGAAACCAGGAGCAATTTTACCACGAGCGCGACAATATCCCATGTCCAGAGAGGCAGATGAAGGAATCGCAAAGACAATCTCCGCCATGATGGAGGCATCCTAGTGACGTCAAAATCACCTTGCAACACAGTGATTTACCCTGTCAAAAAATCAAAAGGAGGGTCTTGGCGTTTAATCCAAGATTTACGAGCATTGAACGATAAAGTTGAAGCCGAATTCCCTCTAGTCCCTAATCCATCCACAATTCTGTGCAACATACCCACTGAGGCAAAATATTTCACGGTGATCGATTTGAAAAATGCATTCTTTTCAATCCCGTTTCACTGTGACTCTCAAGACCTTACGTCATTTACTTTCAGACAAATGCGCCAGAAAAGTACGAGGTTGCCACCGGGGTACTGTGAGTCTCCATCCATTTTCAACAGAGTCCTGCAGATGGACCTAAGCAATATTGCGGTGGACAGTGTTGTTTTGCAGTATGTAGATGACATTCTGATCTGCAGCACCACTGAAGAGCAATGCAGGCACGACTCTGTCCAGCTATTGACTATACTGGCTGAGAAGGGATACAAAGTAGACAAGGATAAGTTGCAGTACTGCCAACAGGAGGTGTTGTACATAGGGCAACTGATCTCACATGAGGGGATGAAGGTAACCCCAGAAAGGGCTGAAGCTACCATGAACACGGCCAAGCCGCGCAGGATAAAACAAATGCAAAGCTTCTTAGGCCTGTGCAATTATGTCAGAGCATGGGTCTTTGACTACAGCTCATATACCAAGCCCTTGCTACAGGCCCTTAAAAAGGCCCAGACAACAAAAGAAGAAATTTAATGGAATGAAGCAATGGAGAAAGGGTTTACAGAACTCAAGGGGGCAATTTGTAAGGCCCCAGTTCTCCGGATTCCTAATTACGCAGAGGAATTCTACTTGTTCTCACATACTGATGGCAATTTTATGACGTTAGTGCTCGCACAGCGAACCTCGCTCGGGTACAAGCCCCTAGCATATTACAGTGGGAGTCTGGACCCGGTCATGAAGGGCCACTTCCCATGTGAACAAAATCTAGCTGCTGCCGCATTCGCCATCAAGAAGGCGTCATCCATTGTGATAGGGTGCTCCATGACATGGTATGTTGAGCACTCGCTGCTCGCCATATTAGAGAAGCCAGGGGGCACACTGACATCTCAGAGAGCATCCGCCTATGAGGTGATTATCTCTAATCCATCGATCAAAATAGTGCGATGTAAAACTGTAAACCCTGCTACGTTCATAGCTGAGCCAGTCACAGAGGGAGAACCCATACATGACTGTGCGAACTATGAGGAATTCTATGATGAAAGCCCCAGGGTAAAAGAAAATGCCCTGGCAGGTGGAGAGATCGTCTTTATTGACAGGTCTTCGAGAATTGACCAAGAAGATAGACAAAGGTATACAGGCGTGGCCGTGGTAAAGCACCTAGCGAATGGAGAGTTTCGAGTACTCGTCAGTGCGCAAATACCCTCTCACTATTCTGTGCAGACTGCAGAACTGCTGGCACTGATACTCGCCATTGAGAATCATGCAGACCAGGAAGTAACTGTGTACAGTGACTCAGCCTATGTGACGTCCACAGTATATGCAGGTCTAGCGCGCTGGAAAAGGAGGGGCTACCTCCGAGCAGACGGCATGCCAGTGCAACATGCAGCCTTATTGGACAGGCTGATAAAAGCACTACAACTCCCAGTGGGCATAGCGGTCGTGAAATGCGCCGCTCATACCAAGGGGACAGATTTCGTGTCTCGTGGAAATCATGAAGCAGACATGGAAGCCAAGTAGTGGCATCCAAGAATAAAACAATCATGGACGTGGAGGTGGCACGTACTCATGAGCGAATGATGGTAGCGCGTGACACACCGGAAGCCTATAATAATATGGGGCAGACTCAGCTAATGGAGCTCCAGGGGGAGGCACCACAGGAAGAGAAGAATTTATGGAAGCTTCAAGGGTGTTCCTTAAACCCCTCTGATGGGTTGTGGAGGCAAGACAGCACTGGTAAACCAGTAATGCCTGTCGCCTTCCTAAATTTAGTATTAGAACAACTGCACTACCCCATCCACATGACAAAAGAAAATCTTGCTGCAACGCTCGCAGAAGACTGGTTCACACCGAATTTGGCAGAGCATGTTGCATTTGTCATGGTGAACTGCATTATCTGCCAGCAATTCACCGCTGGGCACACATTAAAAGTTGTGAGAGGAATCATTCCCAGACCAAACCGACCATTCCAGCACTTACATATCGACTACATCGACATGATTCAAGTGTGCAATGGGTACAGGTATTTAATTGTGGTGGTGTGTCCATTCTCTAGATGGATAGAAGCAGGTCCCTGTACACACCCCGACGCTGCCTGTGCTGATAAATTCCTGGTGAGAGAAGTGTTCCCTAGATGGGGGGTGTGCGAGGTAATGAGATCAGATAATGGGGCCCACTTTGTAAACTCATTGTTCAAACAGATTAGTTCATTGCTTGGTATAAAGCACAAGTTCTCGTCGGCGTATCATCCAGAGGGGAATGGGATATGTGAACGGATCAACAGCTTGCTTAAGGAGAGGATAGCCAAGTTGAAGCTCACATTAAAGAAGGGATGGCTGCACTGTCTACCATTGGCATTGTATGCACTTCGGAACCAACCAGGCTCCGACCATCACCTCACGCCGCACGAGATAGTTACAGGCAGAAGGATGAGGACCCCTCTTATCCCCAGAGATCGAGCTAGTTGTGATGCCCAGCCGACTAGGGAGGTTCTGGGAACAGAGATGCAAAAGTACCTAAACTGTTTGACACCCAGTGCCTCTGTCATTTTAGACCAGCTGCAGCGATGGCGAAGAGGGGGTGGCGCAGCACAAAACACAGCAGGAAGTGTACGAGCACACCTCGTCTTCCCCTGGTGACAGCGTTTTGCTGAAGAACTTTACCAGGAAAAGGTGGGACGAGCCAAGATTTAATGGCCCGTTCATTGTGGCATGGATCTTCATAAATGACATTAAACCTTACATAGGGGAGAGCCCTCCTGCTGCATCCAACTGCAAAGAGACCACGGACAACGGGGAAGAACATCAGCACGTGCAAACAAAATTCATGGTGAAGAAGAAGGACGCAAGAGCAGAAAACCAAGACAAAGAACCCGGATGCAAGGTGTGGCATAGAATGGGACAGGTTCCCCAAGCAAGGGGAAATAAAGACTTAACAAACACTCTGTACATCCCAGTTGCAGGGTAAAGAGAAGCACATCCTAAGCCACAACAACATGGATAAAATGAGCGTTCAAAAGCACGACATACTCAATTAAGTACAAAGAATCAAGACTCTGATAGACTGCAAATAAGACATTGCCTGAGAGTGTAACACAGTATCCTGAAGCAATCATTGTGGAGACTTTGTTCACAGAACTTATGGTATTTTCCGGCAGAAGTCTCAAGTGGGATGTGCTAACCTATTTACAATTCGTGGTGCTAGCATATCCATCACTCATAGGGAGAGGAGCCAGTGTCACAGACTTTATCCAAGATCCGGCCAACAAGAAAATAATCTGGCAATTACTGACTGTCATCACGGAAGCCTTCATTGTACTATCAGAGCATGGTGATAAGGGTACAGATGCTTCCACCACAAGTGATCATTGATGAACTTACATATACCCTATTTTTCCGCATCATAGAGGAATGCCCAGGACTCGTCGGAAGAACCACAGATACCCTAACCTTCATCAGAGATCCAAGAAACAACGAATTCCTAAACTAAGTGTGGTACAAATAATTAAATTACGTGGTTGCAATCCACGCAGCAGGAAAGTGTAAAAACTGTTCATGTAAAAAGAAAGGATTGTGATCAGGACCCAGCAAACAAGGCAGATGTCCCTGACTCCCGCAGATACCCAGCTAGCCAACAATGTCATGTTCAGACTAGTCACATACTATCCTAAAATGGTAGGAAGGCCTGCAGATGTTGACGTCATCACCTTCCTTAGAGATTCGGCCAACGCCCCACACATGGGCACACTTTTCCATAGCATAATACTCCAAGTGGAACTGTCCAACTTCCAGTGAGAATTCCTAAGGAGATTCCAGTGAGTCCTTTAGCCATGGGACAGATCGAGGAGACAAAAACTGTTCACGCTTCAAGAAATGCCTGTGATCTAGAGGCTAGAAAATCAGAGCAAATGTCATTAACACCAGAAGACAGCCAATATGCATACCGTGTTTTCTTCCACCTCATTGAAAACTTTCCAGAACTAGTGGGTAGACCCAGAAATGTTGACATACCCGCATTCCTCAGAGATCCAGCAAAAAAAGCGCAATTAAACAGGCGCCTAAGGGCTATCATAGCGCAAATAAGAAGCAATTGTGGACATCCACTGCTGAGGAGAGCCTTAGAAGGAGAAAATCCAAAATAGAACTTTGTCGTCATTGTTTCACCGTGGAGCAGATAGAGAAAAGAGACACTGTTCCTCAACCTGTTGCCGAGAGACCGAACAAAAGGAGCAGACACAAGAACTTCGCCATCATATTTTTCCTTTTCTGCATCTTTCTCATTTTTTCTATTTTTTCATATATTGACTTCTGCTTTTATTTTTGTTCCTGTTGAACAACATCTTATTTTTGCGATTTTGACTCGGTTTATATTTTTTCCACATGATAATTTTTATTTTTATTTTTGTTCCTATTTTTACAACTTTTTTTTGTACGATTAGCTCATTTTTTCCTATTTTTGCCACACGTTCACTTTTATTTTTATTTTTATTTATTTTTTATTTTTTCAGCATTCCATTTTTGTGCAATTTGTAGCAGTGCTTTCAGTTCTTCTTTCACATTGAACTGTCACCAGCATGTCTTCAGGACCAAGGCAAATTCGAGGCATCCACTGGGACCTCACCTACTTTAGATAATGTGATGTATCAGAACTGCTATCCTAACCCTTTTCCTTAGTCTAGCACAGGAACTGTACTGAGGACCCAGAGACTACCGTCATCACTCACGTGAGGGGGGACATTGGAGAAGCACTCGTCCCTCTCATAGCAACAAACTCTCAAAATACGAGACCAGAGCAAAAGAAGGAATAAATAACTGACTATGAACTCATCCGAAATGGGGGCCCAGAACAGTAACTTGGTTTTACCCCCAACAGAAGGGCGCCCCCGCTTTCCTGGGAGGAAATGCTGCCAGATGTCTTACAAATCTATCATATGTATATGCTTGGTGATCATCATTGTCTTTCTGTCATTTGCTATCAGAACTGCTCTCTCCATTGGTGCACAAAGCGCACCAATTTCAGCGCACCTACCAGATAACGAACATACGAATCCCACAAAAGCACCCAGACCCTACATAGTGATTCCAGTCCCAAGAAGAGCTAATGATGAAGCAAATGATTTAAAATTGAATGTAATTAGCAGTAATACGTATACACTTGAGGTAATGAATGGGGAAAAAAGCTGGAGACAGGGTCAGCAAGGAAATAAATGAAAACGTTGCACTGACCACTGCACGCACCCACACACAGGATGCACACAGACAAGGGCAAGTGTCAATGGCTACAAGGCCTCCAACGAAAGCAGCAGAGAAGGAGAGACTGCCTGCCGAACATTCAATTCCAGAGAATAGTGGCGATAACCAAGAAAAGCCAAGTGAATTACCGAAGATGGAGGAAATAGCAAAATCCCTCGAAAGAACAGAAGTGGCCACGAAAGACCTCACAGAGAAGACACACATGCTAATAGAGTATTTGTTCCCATTCATAGTCCAAGCAAAGAAGCTGCACGAGGAGCTGAAAAACAGAACTATAGAAACTATAACTGCAAGCACACTTGCTCCAACGCAAGGAACAAGCCGCAGGCCTACAACACAGCCACAAGTTGGGAGGTTAATGAACCGATGGTGGTTACGGGAAGTTTATGGCAGACTACAAAAGGGAAGGAAAGGAAGCACAAATCCTCCTCCTACCACATCGATGCAGTTGAGGCAGTCTGCTCCATCGAGATAGCTGAAGTGAAAAAGTAGCACAGATGCATTCAGAGACTTAGTCATAGCAAACTACAGAAGAACGCTGAGAATCAAGAGAAGCCCTCATGAAAATAACAATGAACTTAATGACTACCTGGACAGCACAGCCCATCTCGGAAACAACATATGGTACCAACACATGAAGGAAGTAGGACGAAGACAGTCAGAAGGAGAATGCTTTGTCTGTGCACTCCTACCATACAGCATGGGAAAGTCCAAGATTTTCGTGGCTGTAGAAATTGACGTCCCTACAGCACACTGTATGTCACATGTAGCAATGTGCAGCACCAGAGGACAATTTATGGGAGGAGATGCCTCGTTGATATGGGCCAATGAAAAAGATTACCCGGATGAAGATGGCTACGTCCAGGACATTAAAACAAGAAACCGAACGCACACCAGAAATCATGTGATCAGGTACGAGAACCCTGGCGTCAAAGGATCAGGGATAAAATGGGAAATAAACTCAAGACTGAACGTTCAAGGAAAAACTGCAGAAGAGGCTCAAACCTGGAAGAACAGAGACCAAATGCAGATCTGGGGGTCAGTGGTATCCCCAGATGGATGGGAAGACGGAGAAGTAATCTAACGGGCGTGGATGGTCCTTGGAGCCTACAAGGAAGCAATAGAGAATTCGCAGAGGTTATGCAAACCTCTATGGCCAAAGCTAGTAAAGTTGCTAACATGGGTCGTAGATAGAGGGGGACCCCTACAGATAGTGGCACTGGAGAGCCCCAAACTATGCTTCAGAAACAATGGCACAAGGAAGATGGGAGAGAACCAAAACTGCGGACGAATCTTTGAAGCTCCGGGAATGACACAAGGAACCGCAGTTATTATGGACCATTACTGGGTGTGTGGATCCAAGGCATACATAAGGCTGCTGAAAAACTGGGGAGGCATATGCACACTAGTTAACGTCCACGTTCCCGCACTAGTGATCCCTAAGAATGACCTAAAATTGGACAGTTTCCCGAAAGCAGATGCTCATCTAAGAAGAAGATCTGTGGAACTGGTATCCAGGATGAAGAGGGAAAATTACTTTTCTCCCAAATCAGAAGAGGCATTCCATGCAATCCCGTACGAACATAGGCTGTTCAGCCTCACCTCAACGGTATTCACAACACTACTCCTGCCCCACATCCAAGTTGGAGTGAATGCTAAATGGTTGCAGATAACCAGATGGGAGTTATTGCAGACCATCAATACCACTATAAAAGGATTCAACGCGATCAAAGAAGAGCTGAGAGCAATCAGACTGATGACCCTCCAAAACAGGTATGTGCTTGACATGATCACTGCGATGGATGGAGGTGTTTGTGCAAAAAATCGGAGAATCATGTTGCACATTTGTACCATCACACGATGAAGAAAACGGAACCATAACAGAGGCCATAAGCATGCTGACAAGCCTGAAAAACCAGATGATCAATGAAAGTGATGAAGCAGACGATGACTGCTGGTTTGGAGACCTATTCTCGTGGGTCCCACAATGGATGGCAGATATATTCAAGTTTCTGGGAGCTCTACTAGCAGTGGTATTGCTAGGATTCTGTGTAATCAAGATAATCATTACACAGTGCCAGAAAACTGCAAAGAAGGCCAAAGGGATGAAAATAATGATTGATGTCGAACCAGGATGGAAGCCCAGAGACCTGACTGATGAAGAAATAAGAGACTTTGTGAAAGCCAGCAAATTTGCGCCAGAGGGAACAAAGTTCACATACCCTAAGAAACGAAGAAGGTATGAAGGAAAATGGATCTACTGCTGCCCAAATGGACAATGTCAGCTAATGACATGGAACAAAGACGAACATGTGAAAACAGCAGGGAGTTTGAAGGGAATGATAAAAATATGGACACCAAAGGCTCACACATTCACACCATCATGTACCAACGCAGAGGACGATGAGCATGACACCGAAGAATCAAAAGAAATTCATGCAAAGGAGATTGCAGAAGTGGTCGATGAACCGACCAGAGGGGGTAGTGTAGAGGAGGTCCCAGACATGGCCTGCAACCCTTCCCCTCATTTCGAGGTACCAGGAGCGTACTCGCCAAGGTATGTGACGTATGAAGAGCAAATTAACCTACAAAGAGATGCAGTGGGACTCTGCCCAGTATACATCAGAAGATCCCTACCGGTTGAAGCACCCATAACCAGACAACCCTGGGCAGCACGGTACCCTATCAGGCAGCCGTACCAGCCGCTGATACAAAATGAGGAGTACCTACACACGGTCCACGAAGAGACCCCAAAAGCCTTAATGGAAGGCCAGTGGAAATGACACAAGGGCCTGAACAGATCCGAGAATGAACAAGAGCAGCTATCGGAGATAACACGCCAGTGCGAGTGACTACGAAATTGAATGGAATGGGCAGAGAGAGGAGACAATGTTACAACGTGAGGAAACAGTGCTACGAGACAAAATGGAAACAACCGTCCTGTTAAACGTGTGTAAATAGGCTTGAAACGCAAGATGCTAAGAAATCGATATTGCTTGCAATGCTTAGTAGAAGATAGAGCGGCAAGCGCCAACCATATATCTACCTCAATAAGGCACATTATATAAGTGAGACTCCATTTTGTAAAAGCAGAAAGGTACCCAGGTGGCCAAGTTTCGAAACCCAGCCAAAGGCAAGAAAAGGAGCAGAATCGAAACTCAACAAAGAGCGGCTCATGCCTAGGAAATCGAGGTCAACCAGAGAAGGGGAGAAGAGCGTCAGCTCACAAGACTCCAACTTCAGAGCATACCAACCTGCCTCATAAAGATCAAGATAAGGGGGCCCCATGCAGGTGGCTAGGCCGACACAGAATTAAATGCACTAAAAGCTGGAAACTGAAGCAGATTCATGGTGAACTAACACGTGACCAGCCAGGCGCGAAGAAGTACCATCGCCTGATGTCATCCAGGACCCGAGGATGCCATAACTTTTCCCGCTAAGAGACTACAGTTTCGAGGCCATCCTTAGCCAACTAATTGACACGTCACCCTAAAACACTGATTGATGGAAGGGAGGCAGGGTGAAACTTGGGACACCAGGCACAGGGGTGTCCATTCTGCATGCTATCTAGAGTCCTATAGATATTGTAACCAATAGGACGTCGTAGTTGTAGTGACGTCTATCACGCGTGATGTAGAGGGATGGGCGTAGACGCCCACCCGATAAGATTTATCCAATACGCATGCCCTACTATCATATACAGATATAACACCTATACTTAAGTTACCTTTCCTAACCAATTATATTGCATTGTGATTTTTGTAAATTTAGACGTCAGTAATGATGATTTTTACCTATAAGAAGTGCTGTCCGACTGAAGTTCGAGGAAGTCGGAGCGAGACAGGTGATCTCACTACAGCTGATTCCCATTTGTTTCCCTGTTTGATGCATGTATCATTAAACGGACGTCCCTTTGCCAAACTACTCAGTCCTCGTTATTGAGTCGTGTCGGAGTAAGTGAATCCTGCACCCCCTGTACTCACATGGTGCAGCTATCTCGTCTTACAAGTTCTAGAGGGTGAGTGCTGACCAATGGTCCCGTCAGCGAATTCTTCTCCTCCAGAACATACTGATGTGCACCCTTTTGATTATTTTCTTTCTTTCAGGATAGGGACTAGAGCGATAAAATCAGACCAGGGTTTTTGCACATAATTAAAAAAATTCCCCACGTAACCGTCGAATATATACCTATAAGCCCTACCGATGTACAAAACTCAATTGATTCTCAAAGTTATGTTCTTGCTCAGTAAATACCCAAAATTAAATAAATTCGTGAAGCAAATAAAAACTAAATTCCAGGTTAATACCGTCATTTGCCCAGTTCAAAGTATCACATGCCATGTACTGCAACAATAAGCCCAGGAGGTCAGACTATTTGCCATGCATTGCGGAAAAAGTCTCTAGCCCGTATTTCCAGGTCTGCCTCTTAAAGAGACTATCCAGAAAATGTCACCTAGAGTAGACGGGCGAGGCCTACAGCAGCCAAGAATAAAGAAGTCACGGGCACAGCTAAATGTATTGGGGGGCTGGGTGGGAGAGGTAGAAGAGTCTTTGAGATGGAGGGCTAGACTTGCTCCGGGTTGGACCGGCGAGAGTGAGGGCGTGATGACAGGGAAGTAGAGTGTATGTTCGATTCAGGGGTGAAACTCCTCAATGGAACCAAAATCCTGCACTTGGGAGGACACTAAAGGTAGTCTTTTGAAGTAGTGGTCTTAATTGAACCGTATTCCCATCATTATAGCCAGGTGGTTCCAGCATAAGAATGTGTCTCATAATATTCTGAATTTATTCCGGCTCAGATGGCAAAGTATGTGCTCTAAATGCCCATCCAATGCCCAGATAGGATCCAGTAATCCTGGCATTTGGACGCACATGCTCATTTCCATATGGACTCACAAGCTGATGCACTTACACTCGAAATTAGGCACCTACAATTATTTGACCAATCGGAAAAATGAATGATGCTTTCCGAATTTGGCTGTTTTTTAAAAGTTAATTTTCCTTCTTTGATCTTCACGCACACTCCCATTTCATCTGTTTTTCAACCCTTTAACCATTTCCCTTTGTTCAACGTGATTTTGGGACTATGTTATTGAGGACGATAATCACTGAGAAGAGGTTTGTATTTCTAGAAATCGTTTTAATAGGCACTGACACCAAGCCATACTTATGAACACATTCCCCTAAACATGCACTGTCGCCCAGGCCCTCTCGAAACTACATATGCATGCAAACACACACACACACCGTCACACATGCATGCCTCGACACATACGTGCGCAAACAGCGGAGGGCGGGTGCTGCAAACATCAGCTGGGCCCATAATGAGCTATCCAGGGTTTGGGAAACGGTGCGATTGGACAGGGTGAAGGTGTGACAGGAGCACCCGCTTTGCCATAAAGACGCTGAATACTAAATTATCGTATGGGCCTAAAACCTTAGCCTTCTAGTCTTGTTTCATAAGTAAAGTCATGAAAAAGTTTCATTTTTCTTTTGCTTTGTTTCCTTTTCTCCTTTCACTGAAGTTTCTCGTTCTCCTTTTTCTACTGCTCTTTCTGTAAATCTACTACTCTGTCACTCTGTCATCTTATGTTGACTGCTGCTTGACTGCAGAAACTTCTGGCGATTCCAAGTTGTAAAGTCCTCCAGAACTAATTCGAGCAGAAGTCTGTATGCAGCTGCATCTTGTCGTCCTTTAGGTATTTTTATGAATCAGATTTTTCGTTTAGCATGAGTCCCTGCCAATTTAAGGGAAACATCCCAGGGCATGCTCAAATACTTTATTGAGGGCTAAGGAAAGCAGGGATTTATTGAGGACTGGGAGTCTAAACATTAATAAGAACAAGCCTAACTTTTATTAAGAGCAGACTTGATCATTAATTAGACTTAGTGTCGACTTTATCAAGATCTGAGTCCTTCGGTGCTTCCTGGTTATATTCCAGGGCCGTCCAGGTCGGATGATTCTTTAAATCTGATTCTTACCACGGATGAGAGTAGGCATTCTCAACTGCTGGTTGTGACTTTGCATTTTCCAGGGCTGAATGTCTTCACATTACCAAGAGGTGTTTTTCTTGCATAATTATACTATAGGCTCAGTAAGTTTATTCATTAATAAAAAAATGAATGCAGGTAATATCGCAATTTCCACAGACAGCTGATGCACATTTTAAGTGGAGGGGTGTCAATATTTCACCGATTTGGGCCAAGCGAGTAAAATGGGTGATCACAAACTCTTAAGGCGGGCTCCGAATGAGGTTCTCCCCTTTGAGGAAAAATCCTGAATGAAAGGGTCTAATGGTGCATTTTACAGTTCAGATTTCAGGAAAAAGTGGGTACAGGGACCAAGAAATGTACAGTGGGTTCTGTAGGGGAACACATGAACAACTCAAATAGATTCCATGTCACCAGTTGGAAACAGGAGTATTTAGCAACACATTTACATGCTGTCTGTCTCCAAAGAAAACCCACGAGGCCTGCCTCAACAAAACCTGACAGCCTTACCCTGCAAACACATTTTCATCATAACAGTGGCAAAAAATGTATGCCAGTATTGCCGTGGTAAAAGCATTGTCTTGCTGGGTGTGCCATACATATGCTAGCCTACCACTGTAAGGACACATTTTCATGCTAATTATGCCCAATATATGACAACTGGCAAATGTAAAAACACATTTCAATGTTGTCTGTGCCCAATGCATACCAGTATTGCCAAAATATATGTCAGTATAAACATTTCCAAAATATATGTCAGTATAACCATTGTAAAACATTTTGATGATGACTATGCCTAATATATGCCAGCATTGACACTGTAAAAGCGTTTGTAATGCTGTCTGTACCCAATACACGTCAGTATTGCCCTCTTAAACCATTTTCAGGCCAACAGTACACTCGCCGAACCCCTACCCCAAAGGCCTTCCTCTGAATGAATGACTGAAGGATTGAGTGGGTAGGCGTGAGGACAGAGGTCATGCGGACAGGAGGTGAGTTAAGCCATTAGTTGGCTGCCCCCTCTGCAAAACACACACTGCTTAATGCACACCCAGTCATTCGCACATGCACACTCATTTAAACTCTCACACACAGACATACAATCACACAGATATATGTTATACACTTGTTATTTTTCCCTTTGAAGGCTTGTAATGTTGGTACCCTTCTCGCTTACACTGTTGTTACGGCTGAGTGGCAGCATGCAAAGTGAGGCATGCCGTGCCTCCCTTCACCAATCCCTCTCCCTGCTTCTGAATGAGGCCAAAGTTGTGTTAGCATTCTGATCCCCCTCCCCCAGCCTGAAATAGGCAGGGATAGGTAGGGGTGAAGCGGCCTTCATTGTGGTCTGTGGGTCTGGAATTTCCACACCATCGTTCGTACATGCGTCAGCTGACAAGTTGATTGTGTCTGGTCACTTTTAGGCACTGGCCGTTTCTGGGCTTTATGAATATCTGAGCGAGAGTGCGCGTGGGATTTATTGAGAAAGTCAAGAAGAGTACAGGAAAGGTCATTTGTAGGTGGGTGTATGCAGTTTAGTGATGAACCAGATTCTGGCTCACTGTAATTAGTGTGACTGAAGGTGATCAGAGTGTGGTTGAAAGAATGCAGAAAGCGGCTGTACACATGCAGAGCATGGTTGAAGACGTGAAGAGGCTGCTTGAGACTAAGAACATTGGGCCTCATTACACGGTAGGCGGTAAGGGTTTACCGGTACCGGTATTTTACCGGTACCGGTAAACCCTTACCACCTTACTACGAGGTCCCTTTGCGGGTTGGTACATTAACGCCTGCTAAAAGCAGGCGTTAAAAAACGAACCCGCAAAGGGACCGGGGTGCTAATTACGGTACCGCAATTTGCGGTACCGTAATTAGCGCCTTCCCCATTCCCATTATGCCTTATGGGGCAAAAATGGGAATGGGGAAGGGCAAAGAAGGAAGGAGGAATTACCGCCTTCCCAACCTTGGAATAGGGCGGTAATTCCCCTTTCCTCCAAGGCGGTACCGGTAAATTACCGGCATGAACCATGGCGCTGATAGCGCCATGGTTTACCGCCTACCGTGTAATGAGGCCCATTGTGTATGATTGTGGGCACATGGTGAGTGAGGACATATAGAGTGTGGGCTTAAAAAGGAGGCACGAAATAATACATATTAGCCCCTCTAGTCAAGCACATTTTTCATTACAAGATTAGTCCCAGTGCATATTGTAAGGTTTCTTTGAAATATGAAACCTTGCTGTTGTATTACTAGTTATGATTGGGCCAGCATATGTGAACTGTCCATCCCTCACAGGATATATGCTAGTCGAGACTTGACAAGAAAAGTCAGTGCGACTGCCTGCGTTTGGGAAACAAGGTTATCCACATGAGAATGTAAAGGTGCGGTCCCCCCAAAGTATCCTAGGAAAATAACACGAAAATAAAAAAACAGCCCTTTATTCACAAAATACGGCCGGTAGAATGTCAGACAGCTCTGTGCAACTGAACTGCAGAAAACTCAACACGACCATTCCAGGCTACAATATTTAAGGTAGAAAACTGAAGAGTGTCCATATTCTACAAATGTAACATTAACTACAATGCCAATGTTTTTCATTGGCTAATCGTCATTGACGCCCATAAAGAACACTATACATTGAACAATCTGATTGGGGATGTTCTCCTTTCACGTGACAATTAAAATACCACTGCCAGCATAACATAATTTAATTGTCAGCTAAAAATGTTGCACTCCCATTAGTTAGCACTTTTCATAATACAATTGATAAAAAAAGCTCTGCCCTATTTGGACAGTGATACTTGAAACAGCTCGGGCTGTAGCATCCCACCGAGGTGGACTGATGATATTGTAGGTGGAAATCAGTGAGGTCAAAACTTTGTTGCATCCCCTGAACAAACACAATCCCTTCCTCCCTTCCCCATGATTGGTCCTTCGTCCTGCCTTCCCTTGCACCAGCAACTCCCGTCTCGAGACATGTTGCCAACTCTAGATGTGACCTTCTAGTTATCTGTTCACAATGAAGAGCTGTGTGTGCGGCCCTGCTCCTGGAAATTAATTTCTTCTTTTTACCTGCTTTAACATGGCAATTTTACCCAGACCAAATGTCCTGCCCTCAGTGGAGGCACTGTGCGCACATTCTAATTCTTCAATTATGAGAAAAAGCACAACAGTGCCTACACGTCTTTGGGCCAAAGTAGATAAATAAAGAATTCCAAACAACCGTTGTTTCCGATGAAAATAATTCTTTGTTTATTTTTTGCTTTGATAAAGATAAAGCCCTTCTTGGATGACACGTGTTTCGGCGACTGCGCCTTTCTCAAATCCGGGCTATTCAAATTGATACAAATGAAAAAAACAGAAAAATGAAATACATATGTAACTTGCAACTCAATTATTTCACGCATACTAAAAAATGTGACTTTCTTGTGTTTTAGCCCCACACCATGAATCTCCAGAAACCATGCTTGTAACAATACATGACACCTAGTGCTTTCTAGGTAAAAACTATATTGTGTGCGTGTGTCAGTGTTGCAGGGACAAGGAAGGGGGGAGGGTGGAAATAAAGTTCTTTTTATTGTTATTATATTGTTGACCTGTATATTATTTAACAATATTCTATCTATGTCTCACTCTTTGTAAAATACCAGAACTGCTATCATCGTGTTACCTGACACTCATTGTACTGTACAATCACAGTTCTTACCCTTTTTAGTAAGGTTGCAGTTCACCCAATATAGTGTAATTTTGCCGTCCTATTATTGACTTTTACGTGCTGGGTTCAATCCCACCTACACAAAAAAGGCATAGATATTTGATTACAACCATATATTAACATCAGGATTAAATCAATATAATGCTGACTTTTGAATCATTATTCAAAAGTCAGCATTATAACTTGGCTTGGCTCCATGTTTGTGTGCTCTTTGAAAAAAATATATGATCAGGCTGTTGCCACCACTAGTGTTGGTAAGCATATACAAATCTTACATGCATTGTACCAATGCCTCTACACAAAAGACTGTTTTGATCGAGCTGCCGGCTCCTGATCGCCATGTACCCCTCATGTCACGCGTAATCTGAAAAAGCACCCATTTCCTTGCTGTCTTTGTAAAAAAGACGGCAAATGCAATCTCCTAGCACGAATCTAAAACGTGCCTGCAGCCGTGGGTGGGCTTCCCACCTAATCTCAAGGCTTACCTACAAATTAATTTTCTCCTGCTCCAAGCGTCGGGTTCCTTCTCTCCTGATGATCACTGTATGTTAAAGGAGCATTATCCCTAAGTCCCTCCTCTCTTTCCTCGCCACTAAATTGGCGGCCATATTTTGGGATACCTTCCCATGTTTTGCTTGGTAACGGGTTACCACGAACCCTTTCTTCCTGTATTGTGCTCGTAGTAATTATATTTCAGTAATAACGGCGGCCATATTTTGGAATGCCTTACCCTGTTTAGCTTGGTAATTAACAAGTAGCCTTGCCGAAGAATATTGCTGTAATATTGGTCCTGTTGGGCACTAAATAATTCTAAAAATCCTGCATGTGATTAATGTTGTTTGTTAGTCGTAGGAATTACTTAATTCCGATGTGAACCCGTTTCCAAAGTGAAGGATTGTGGGTAATGTAGTTTCCCCCAAAAAATAATAAAAGTTGATATTTTTACTTTTAGTCGTTTAGTCAGTAGTTCGGCTCATACCTAGTAACCAAACCTTCCTCTACAGAAACCATGCTTTTTCCTTTAACTAGTTCTATTCTATTCTATGGCAAATGGCCATTTGATTCTATTTCCAACACATTGGTTTTGTGCATTATAGGAAATACAACAATTCGTATTACTGATAGAGCAAATGTAAATTCGAAACACCAAACCCTGGCGCAATGTCATATTACATATTGTGCATTTATCCATTTGTTGTCATGGTACAGGTTCATAATTGAAAAAGTTGTCACTTATTATTGTCTTCTCAAAGAAAATGAACCATCTCATTGTCTGAGTTTAACCCTTGTTCTACCGCTTTGAAGCGGCAAATGAGTCTGGCTTCTTCCTGCCGCAAACGTAATTCTTGATTACCTCCACGTTGGCCCATTTTTATTTTCTTCAGGCCCACGAATCTGATGTCTTTTTTGTTTTGTAGTTGATGATTATTTTGCCAATGGTGGGACAATGGAAGATTTTTGTCTTGGCTTCCAATTTCAGATAAGTGTTCTCTGATTCTCGTTCTTAGCTCTCGAATGGTACTCCCAGTGTATATTAGATTACAGACACATATTATCGCATAGATGACATATTTGGATCTGCAATTTATTTGTTCATTAACTCGAGTTTTAATCCCGTCTTGGTTTGAGAACACATCTCTGTCTGGTATCGCATACTGGCACATTGTGCAGAAGCCACACTTTCTGAAACCCAGCCCTGGTTGTTGTAACGATGTCTGTGGTCTCATCTCTTCTTTTTCTGGTAGTAGTGATGGGCTCAACATCATTTTCAAAGTTTTGGCTTTTCTATAAACTATGGTCGGGTATACTGGTTTACATGTGGATCCAGTTTTAATAGGTACCAATTTCGTTTAAGAACTCTCTTAATCTCCTTGTTGTTTGCACAGTATGTAGTGATAAATTGTATAATTTTGTCTGATTGTCCTTCCTTCTTTCTTTGTAGCAATGTTGATTGCCTTGTCATATTTTGAGCTTTTCTCCTAGCGATTGCGATTGCTTCACGAGGTTACCCCCTGACTGTAAAACGGTCCGATAGTAGAGTACATTCCTTATCAAAATTTACAAGTTCAGTACAATTTCTTTTGGCACGAATGAATTCTCCTTTAGGAATGTTCAAAATGACTGGTTGGTGGTGGCAGCTGGTTGCAAAAAGTGTGGAGTTCACCTCTGTGTCTTTTCTGTAAGTTTTAGTGTGTATTTGGTTATTGGCTACATAGATGGTTAGATCCAAAAAGTTTATTTCAGACCGGCTACTTAGTCCAGTAAACTCTAAGCCATATTGATTCCGGTTGACTTGATGTAGTAAGGAGTCCAATTCTTCTGCAGTTCCATTCCAAACAATTAGTACATCATCGATGTATCTTGACCATTTTATTATCTTCTATTTAAATCCTTGCAGCTGCTAAATAAACAGGTCCTCAAACATTCCCATCACTATACTAGCTAGGGCTGGGGCGTATTTAACACCCATAGCAACCCGACGAATTTGGCAATAAAATTGGTTATCAAAAATAAAAATGTTGTTCTCCAAAGTGGCCAAAAGCATTTCTTTTAACATGCATGCATAATTGAATTGAGAGGCAGACTTGTCCTTAAAAGTATGAGACCACAGACATGGTTACAATAACCAGGGCCGGGTTTCAGAAAGTGTGGCTTCTGCACAATGTGCCAGTATGCGATACCAGACACAGATGTGTTCTCAAACCAAGACAGGATTAAAACTCGAATTAATGAACAAATAAATTGCAGATCCAAATATATCATCTATGTGATAATATGTGTCTGTAATCTAATATACATTGGGAGTACCATTCGAGAGCTAAGAACGAGAATCAGAGAACACTTATCTGCAATTGGAAGCCAAGCCAAAAATCTTCCATTGTCCCACCATTGGCAAAATAATCATCAACTACAAAACAAAAAAGACATCAGATTAGTTGGCCTGAAGAAAATAAAATGGGCAAACGTGGAGGTAATCAAGAATTACGTTTGCGGCAGGAAGAAGCCAGACTCATTTGCCGCTTCAAAGCGGTAGAACAAGGGTTAAACTCAGACAATGAGATGGTTCATTTTCATTGAGAAGACAATAATAAGTGACAACTTTTTCAATTATGAACCTGTACCATGACAACAAATGGATGAATGCACAATATGTAATATGACATTGCGCCAGGGTTTGGTGTTTCGAATTTACATTTGCTCTATCAGTAATACAAATTGTTGTATTTCCTATAATGCACAAAACCAACGTGTTGGAAATAGAATCAAATGGCCATTTACCATAGAATAGAACTAGTTAAAGGAAAAAGCATGGTTCATGTAGAGGGCGGTTTGGTTACTAGGTATGAGCCGAACTACTGACTAAACGACTAAAAGTAAAAATATCAATTTTTATTATTTTTTGGAGAAACTACATTACCCACAATCCTTCACTTTGGAAACTGGTTCACACCGGAATTAAGTAATTCCTACGACTAACAAACAACATTAATCACATGCAGGATTTTTGGAATTAACTAGTGCCCAACAGGACCAATATTAGAGCAATATTCCTCGGCAAGTCTACATATTAATTACCAAGCAAACAGGGTAAGGCATTCCAAAATATGGCCACAGTTATTACTGAAATATAATTACTACGAGCACAATACAGGAAGAAAGGGTTCATGGTAACCCGTTACCAAGCAAAACATGGGAAGGTATCCCAAAATATGGCCGCCAATTTGGTGGCGAGGAAAGAGGGGAGGGTTTTAGGGATAATGCTCCTTTAACATACAGAGATCATCAGGAGAGAAGGAGCCCGACGCTTGGAGCAGGAGAAAAGGAATTTGTAGGTAAGCCCTGAGATTAGGTGGGAAGCCCACCCACGTCTGCAGGCACGTTTTAGAATCGTGCTAGGAGATTTGTATTTGCCGTCTTTTTTACAAAGACAGCAAGGATGTGGGCGCTTTTTCGGATTACGCGTGACATGAGGGGTACACGGCGATCAGGAGCCGGCAGCTCCATCAAAACAGGCTTTTGTGTAGAGGCATTGGTACAATGCACGTAAGGTTTGTATATGCTTACCAACACTAGTGGTGGCAACAGCCTGATCATATATTTTTTTCAAAGAGCACACAAACATGGAGCCAAGCCAAGTTATAACGCTGATTTTTTAATAATGACAGATTTAATCCTAATGTTAATTTATGATTGTAAACAAATATCTATGCCTTTTTTGTGTAGGTGGGATTGAACCCAGGACGTAAAAGTCAATAATAGGACGGCAAAATTACACTATATTGGATGAACTGCAAACTTACTAAAAAGGGTAAGAACTGTGATTGTACAGTACTATGAGTGTCGGGTAACAAGATTATAGCAGTTCTGGTATTTTACAAAGAGTGAGACATAGATAGAATATCGTTAAATAGTATACAGGTAAACAATATAATAACAATAAAAAGAACTTTATTTCCACCCTCCCCCCTTCCTTGTCCCTGCAACACTGACACACGCACACAATATAGTTTTTACCTAGAAAGCACGAGGTGTCATGTATTGTTAAAAGCATGGTTTCTGGAGATTCATGGTGTGGGGCTAAAACACAAGAAAGTCACATTTTTTAGTATGTGTGAAATAATTGAGTTGCAAGTTACATATGTATTTCATTTTTCTGTTTTTTTCATTTGTATCAATATGAATAGCCCGGATTTGAGAAAGGCGCAGTCGCCGAAACACGTGTCATCCAAGAAGGGCTTTACCTTTATCAAAGCAAAAAATAAACAAAGAATTATTTTCATCGGAAACAACGGTTGTTTGGAATTCTTTATTTATCTTCTTTGGCGCAAAGAAGTGTAGGCACTGTTGTGCTTTTTCTCAAAATTTACAGACGGAGTAGAGGAACTCAGTGGGCCTCATTACGACCCTGGCGGAGTGGGTTTACGCCAGCGGTATTCGCGGCGGACCCGTCCGCCCCACTACGAGTTCCCGTAGCGCCATGGAGCGTTTTCCGCCTGGTTTTTCCGGGCGGAGAAATCCATGGCGCTACGGGACCTTGTCGTTAATTACGCCACCGTATTTTACGGTGGCGTAATTAACGCCTTCCCCACTCCCATTATGCCCTATGGGGCAAAAATGGGAATGGGGAAGGGTAAAATGGGGAATGGGGATTTACCGCCCCGCCAAGGTCGGAATGGGGCGGTAAATCCGCCAACCCCCATGGCGGTATCGGCAGCTTTCCGCCGTGCTCCATGGTGCATATTGCACCGCGATTTCCGCCAGGGTCGTAATGAGGCCCAGTGTCTCCCTGGCCTACACTCATGCGACAAGTCTTAAAACAATAGACAAAGGAATATAATACACATGGCAAGAACCAAAACTACAAGGAACAAACAATAACAGGTCGCAAAGCTACAAGCATATGATATCTGTTCCAAAAAGTTCCTCAATGTCAAAAAAGTAATTCTTCAATTAGGCAATGCTACTGTGTGGGCTTTCATTTGTGCCTCCCTGTGTCCTTCACAACCATTATGTATTCATTCGGCTATCATCTAGGAAGACACCTGCTCCCTCAAGCTGTCAAGAAGTGAGTACTGCGTAGACTAGAATACCTCCGTCCCCAAGCAACATTCAGGGAGACAATAAATTACTCTCTGAGCGGTTATTGGGGCCACAGGTGGCTGGAACAACTGCATCGGATCCCCAGATAGCTGAAATGGAAGCAGAGAAGGTTATAGACAACACAGTATCACCAATTGCTCGAGAAAAACAATGAAAAACCACTTTAAATGCACCTACCAGCAGAGTGGCTGGGGACAAACACAGAAGTGAGGGAAGGTATCTGAGTCCCTGGAGTCAGGAAGTTATTCCCCCCACTAGGTACGGTGCAGTGAGTGTAGAGTGGCAATGTTCCAGCTGATTAGGTGGAAAGTCCAATGAGAGCAGACCGGGATACTGCCACGAGGTAGCAGCGGAGATGACACGGGCACGGGCAGCCGAGAACCTGGTAGCAGTTTGTGGTAAAAGAAGAAATCCAAGAAACAATCCAGAAGGCAAAATCCGGGGTCAAAAGCAGTCTGTGAAATCCAGTAGCACAAGAGAAAAAACATTGGGCCTCATTACACGGATGGCGGTGAACCATGGCGCTATTAGCGCCATGGTTCATGGCGGTAAAATACCGGCACCGCCTTGGTGGAAAGGGGAATTACCGCCCTATTCCAAGGTTGGCGGGGCGGTAATTCCCCCTTCCACCATTGCCCTTCCCCATTCCCATTTTTGCCCCATAGGGCCCTATGGGAATGTGGAAGGCGCTAATTACGGTACCGCAAATTGCTGTACCGTAATTAGCTCCCTGGTCCCTTTGTGGGCTGGTTTTTTAATGCCTGCAAAAAGCAGGCGTTAAATTCCCCAACCCGCAAAGGGACCTCGTAGTAAGGCGGTAAGGATTTACCGGTACCGGTAAAATACCGGTACCGGTAAACCCTTACCGCCATCAGTGTAATGAGGCCCATTGTAACAAAGCAGTG
This sequence comes from Ambystoma mexicanum, assembly GCF_040938575.1. Lineage (NCBI taxonomy): Eukaryota > Metazoa > Chordata > Amphibia > Caudata > Ambystomatidae > Ambystoma > Ambystoma mexicanum. Next base: position 796,522,125 of record NC_090927.1, read on the forward strand.
TCCAAATAGCAATCCAGTGCGGCGATAACCAAGGTCAGAATCCAGGAAATCAGGTATACTTGAAACGAGGTGCAAGATAGTAATGCTTGGAGCCGGGTAGAAACACAGCTGAGAAGCGCCGAAATGATCACCAAGTCCTTTTAAGAGGTTGCTGTGTTTACCAATCACGTGCCTGCTGAAGTGCCACATGATCAGATGACCGCATTACCAGAGCATCCCTAGTTTCCATGGCAATCGCCATCGGAAGCGCGGCCGGAGCCGCCAATGAAACGACCTCCGTGAGGGACCAGGGTGTCTTCCTTGACGGCAGGCAATGCGGATCACAGAACGTCCTCCGCACCTCTGGCTGGTAACCCTCCATTGTGAACGATGAGCAGGCCTAGTAGACATTGGATCTCTGTGAATTTAATTTGTGGCAGGTGTTAGGGAGAATTCTCCAGAATGGCTAATTTCCCTTACCTACTGAGTCCCTCAGCACTTTTGCTGGATTACTAGGATTTTTTTTTCACCTGGTAAGAGTGTGAGCCTTTTTCCCACACTTACATGTGTTTTGCTGTGTGTGTTTTCACTTTTTGCGTGATCTTGGGCACTGGAGCCTCACCTACTCCATGGCCTCACATTTTACATGTGTGTTACACAGCACCTTCAGTGCAGTGACACAGGGTTGTCTTTAAGACTGCCCACTGACTCAATTTTCTGGGGCTGACTACTGTCCCTCAGAAAAGGTAAAGTTGCCATTAACTTTACTTTAGTCACTTTAAACCACAGACCCAGTACACCCCATTTTACATGGAGTATTGGAAAGGGTTAACTCTTACCCCTTTTTGTCTGTGTTTCTTAGAGCATTGTTTCGCTCCCGTTACATTAAGACTTGGCTGGTGTCAGTGGTATATACCCTAACTTTCCTACTGCGATTATTACACGGCCACGGTAGTGGCCGTGTAGTTATGGTTAAGTTGCTGTTTCCATAGGAAGAGCACTTTTTGGGCGGCCTATAACTCTGCTCCCCCTGGACGAATCCTCACCAAACTTTGCAAAAGTTTGGTGATGTTTGGCGCAGGGGGGGAAAGTTATAGGGGGGGGGCAAAATGTCTTTTTTTCCCATAGACTGAATGGGGGTAAACTTTGCGCACGCCTACAGCCTAAACTGCTGGACTGATTTTCACCAAATTTGCAGCAGGAGCAGGGGCTTGGTCCCGAAAGCGTGCTTTTGTATATTTGGTGACAATCCGTGCAGTACTTTTCTTTAAAACAACCAAAAAGTAGGTCTAAAAAAATTAGTGATATCTATGTCCGCTCCGCGGTCACACTTCCCTGTTCGCTCAGTGGACAAGATACCGATTGGCTAAGGGGCTGGCGTCATGGACGCAGACACGCGACGTGTCTGCCGATTGGCTGCAGTGGGACGTGTTCTGCGTCAGATTTTTTGGATGCCCCCGACATCTTGGATCCGCCGACAGCGTAGCGGCGACCAGCGGCAACATGTTATTTAGAAAACTATTTTGCTGTGTCATAGTGCTTGGGGAGGTTCACACACTAAGAGATGGGTGAAAAACTGTATTTGTTCAGGCGGTAGGTGTTAATGATGTATTTGCTATGCCCGCCTTGTTCGAAATGTTTGCACCTACAGAAAATGATGGGTTTAATAAGGGTCGTATTTTAGTCAGTGCTGTGCAAAGGCACCTTGAAACTGTTCTAAGGACACGCGTGGTGTTAGTGAACATTGAAATTGAGTACATATCGTTATTACATTATTTTTTCCTATGGGTGTGCTGTTGATTAGTACGCCGCCATGGGTGTGACATGCTGCGGTGGTTGTGGCCAGGGCCTAGAGTCTTGGATGCATGGCCATAGGCCGAAAGCCATACTTCCAAGACTGTAGGCCCTAGCCACAACCACCGCAGCATGTCACACCTATGGATACACCTGTAGTATTGATTATCGATTAGATGGTTGTGGGGAGTGTGTACAGTCTTGGGTGCATGGCCAAAGGCCATGCACCCAAAATCAAAGTTATAAGCACTGGAGGTATAAGCCACTGCACACCAATACATTGTAATATCTATGGGCATACAGCTAGGAGTCTAGCCTCTGGCCACAACCACTGAAGCATACCATACCTATCGATGCACCCGTACTACCGCACATCACTCAGGTGGTTGTGGGGAGGCCATGTAATCTTTGGTGTATGGCCGAAGGCCATGCACCCGAGAACAATCTTGTCAACTTTAAAGTTACAAGCCAACATGGCTTTTACATAGTGTGGTGCTTGTGGGCAGGACGTACAGTTTTGGGTGCATGGCTGCAGACTGTAGGCCACACACCGAAGAGTGAAGACCCTGCCCACAAGCAGTGCAGGATATCACATTCCTACATCACACCCATACATTCCATTATGTATCTGGTAGGTGTGGGCAGGGCCTAGAGTCCTGGGTACAAAATGAGTATATGCTAAAGTTAGAATGTTTCATTGTATGGGTGTGTTGCTCATGTATAAGCGACCATGGGTGTAATATGCTGCAGTGGTTGTGGCCAGGGCCTAGAGTCTTGGGTGTATGGCCGTAGGTCATACTTCCAAGACTCTTGGCCCTGGCCACAACCACCGCAGCATGTCACAGCAATGGATACACCTGTAGTATTGCTAATGGGTCAGATGGTTGTAGAGAGTGTGCACAGATTTGGTTGCATGGCCAAAGGCCATGCACCCAAGAAGAAGGTTGTAAGCATGAGAGTAATAAGCTACTGCACACCCATACATTGCCATATCTATGGACATACAGCTAAGAGTCTATACTCTCACCACATCCACTGCAGCATACGCACCTATAGACACACCCGTAGTATTGCACATCACTCAGATGGTTGTGGAGAGGCCCTGCATTCTTGGGTGCATGGCCGAGGGACATGCACCGAACAACAAAGTTATAACCTCTTAATTTATCAGCCAACATGGGTTTTATATACTACAGTGGTTGTGGGTAAGATGTAGACTTTTGGATGTATGGCTGCAGGCTGTTTGCCTTACACCCAAGTATGTACACATTGCCCACAACCACTGCAGCATATCATATTCATACATCACACCCATACAATCGAGTATGTATCTGGTAGGTGTGGGCCGGGCCTAGACTCTTGGGTACATGGCCGTAGGCCATACTTCCAAAACTTTAGGCCCTGGCCACAACCACCGCAGCATGTCACAACAATGGGTACACCTGTAGTATTCGTTATCGCTCAGATGGTTGTGGGGCGTGTGTAGAGTCTTGCCTGCATGGCCGAAGGCCATGCACCCAAGAACAAAGTTGTAAGCACTGGAGCTATAAGCCACTTCACACCCACACATTGAAATATGTATGGACATACACCTAAGACTTTAGGCCACAACCACTGCAGCATATCCCAGCTATAGATACACCCGTAGTATTGAACATCACTCAGGTGGCTGTGGGGAGGGCCTTCAGTCATGGGTGCATGCACCCAACAGCACATTCATACGTAGTGTTGTTAAAAGCACAATGGGTATGATATGGTGTGGTAGTTGTGACCCAGACGTAGAGTCTTTGGTGCATGGCCGAAGGGCATGCAGCCAAGAACAAAGTCATAAGCACTGCAGTTGTAACCCACTATGGATTTTATATACTGCATACCCATACATTGAGAAATCTATGGATTTACAGCCAAGTCTGTAGCCTGTGGCCACAACTACTGCAGCATATAACAGGTATAGGTACACTCGTACTATGAAATATTATTCAGATGGTTGTGGGGAGGGCGTAGCGTTTTGGGAGCATGGCCGAAGGCCCTGCTCCCAAAACCAAGTTTATACATACTGAAATTAAAAGCCACAATGGTTGCGATATGCTTTGGTGGTTCTGGCCAGGACCCAGAGTCTTGGGTGCATGGGCAAAGGCCATGCACCCAACACTGAAGCCATAAGCAGTGAGGTTATAAGTGAACATGGGCGTGGTGTGGTGCAGTGGTTGTGTGCACGTTCTAGTGTCTTGGCTGCATGGCTACAGACCATACACCGAAAACTAAACTTAGAAGTAGTGAAAATAGAAGCACCATGGTTTTGATTTGGAGCAATGGTTGTGGGTAGGACCTATAGTCTTGCTTACTTGGCTGTAGGGTGTAGGTGGTAGGTTATACATCAAAGATGCTAGGCCCAGCCTACAGGCACTGCACCATATTACTGCCATAGATTAGCCGTGTAGATTCGCATGTATGAAATGACTGTTATTATACTTACTCTTTAATTTGTTCAGAATCCATACATGTGTTACATGATTGTAGTACTTGGCGAAAGTAGCCTTTTTTAATTTATGTGATAAAAGAAAAAAGCATCTTAGTGTTTGCATTTTATAAAGACTTTTTACATTGTTTAATAGACAGTTCAGTTTTTTTTTATTTGACCCTCAAATTTAGTTCACAAACCAATGTACTGTGCATTGTGCTCAGTTTCTGTGTTTGTTTTTCTAATCCTTGGGTCTGGGGAAAAAAAATTCCTTGTCGGATTAAAAAAAAAACTTAATTTGCTATGCTACAAACTATTTCTTTGCTTTCTTTGAGTGTTTCCTTGTTCTTTCTGCTTAATGTTATGTTTGTTGCCTTGTTGCTGATTTTTAACAACAGCTATACCTGTTGGCGTATTCTAACTGTGCATTTGTTGTTACGGATCTGTGGTATTCATTTATCTGTGTTGTTGTTATACACTGTTGGCCAGTTAGATACCTGATGGCGTATTCTGTTTGTAGTCATTCACTTTGTTTTTTGGTAATGTTGAAGTACACATTAGTTATTAAATTTTGGCTTTAAGAAGATTAAATATGCATTTGTAAGATTAGCTGACAATCTCTGCTTTAGAGTAATGGTGCTATCATTACATTCCACCCATCCACATTTCTTTTTAATGTATGCGTTGTAGTGACCTGCATTGGTTGTAGCTCCTGCATGGTACATTATACTTACTGTTGTAAAGGTTTGACCGTGTGTGAATCCAGTCAGCTTGCACTTGTTTTTGGTACCATCTGCATTATAACGTAGCAGCATAAGTATTATGTACTCACTATGTGTTTGTATTAGTAAGGTGGAGCGATTGAATTGCACATAGTGCATAATCTGCCATGGTTTGCATTCTGTACAAGATGCTGAAATGGAATGGATTCACAATTAGGTATGGATACATACAGAAATCGCTCATTTGGGATTTGTTCCTGTATCACATTGCTACAAAGAGTGCATGTATGTTTCCACATGTATGAAATCTGGAAGATTTCATTTATAGGTATGCTTTTGTTTTCCAGTACTTGTAGTAAGTACATTAGAAATTCTTGTGGATCTTCTTGTGAGTTTATAGTGAATTTCACTATTCCAGCACAGTAATCCAATTCTTGTCTTATTCCGTGAACACTGTACGTGTTGTCAGGATTATTTGTTGGGTTTCTATGAAGGACTAACATTTGTAAACACAATTGGTCTGTACTGTGTAAGTAAATGTTAACAATTGGTGGCAATTGAAATAGAATATTTATTGCTACATTTGCATAGCAACTTACACCAGTTTCATTTGAAAATTTGAATGGACCAGCTAGTTCTGTATCTGAGTGCTTTGAAGAAGTACCTGGTTTACTTTACCTAATAGGTTCTTCTTTGCTTGTGGTAATTGATGAACCTTTACCTTCCTTTGTTTTCTTTGAAGGATTTGCTGTGAGATTCTGTTGCATTTCTGTTTGAATTAGTTTTCTTTTACCACGTTTTAATTTTTCTGGAACAGGATATTGTTTAAGATGGGGGTGTACAGTGAACGTAGTCTACTGTATTCTAAAATGCAAGGAATATCAGCGTTCACTTTACTTGCATCAAAGTTGATTAGAAATAGACCGTCAAGGGTACGTAAACGTGATAATACTACATAGCTCATGCCTTCTTTAAAGACTGTTTCCTATATCTGTCAATGCTTTGTCTAGCGTAAGACCTTGGGATTTATGAATGGTGACTGCATATGCAAGAGTTAGAGAAAATTGTTCTCTGCGTACAAACATGTCTTTGAACAGAAGGAATCGAGCAGTTGAGCGCCCTATCCTTTTCACTTCTGAAAGTTTGTCAAAGCGAATATTGACAAACTGAATGTTGGTGTCACGTGGGTATGATTGAAAGCCAACAACTGTACCCAGTGATCCATTAACTAGCCGTTGCTCCAAGTCAAGGTTACGTTTAAGCATTACTCTATAATTTAAGGATAATTTTAATATTTTTCCAACCCAGCTGTGTTGGAGATGGAATTTTCTAAGCTATTTAGTCTTGTTGTGGCTTGCTCACACATGGGTAGTGTCATTTATTTATTTCAAAATATTTTTATTGGCATTTTGAAGTTGGCATTACATCAGTGTCAATCTCCCCCCCTTACTGATTTCTTGCGCCATTTTACAATATCAAAACATATTCGATTGGTTCCCAAAAAGAAACAACAAACTAAACAAAACAACAACATTTAACAAACTTGAACGGTCTTCATGTTGAACGATTGTAGTGACTACATTGCCTTGAATCCAATTGGTGGCCTGTCCATGTCTTTTTCGGAGGGGGGCGGGTGGGGTTGACGTTCCTCCCCTTTGTGTCGCATCTCCCTCTTTTCTTCATTATGAGCCCCGCGCTTCTTGTGGCTGTGCGCCACTTATCCCGCCAATTGGTTCATGGGGGCATGTCATCAGAGGGTAGGAACATGTCTCTCACCACAGCTTTCCATGCATCAAATTTAGCATTAGTATCCCCCTCACCCCCGGCGATCCCTATACCCCATGCTTCTGTTTCTGCGGCCAGCCATCGCTCCATTTCCCTCTTCCATTTTATGTATTGTGGGCCTTTTTTTGACTTCCACGACATTGCTATCTCCCTTTTTGCCAGTATGCATGCCATGTCCATCGCCCGTACAATGTGTTTTATTTTACTTAACCTGGGGTACATGCCCAGCAGACATTCCTTCATTGTCCACTCATATCTGCTTACTCCGCCCTTCTTGCATGCCTGTTTGATGTTGGCCCAAAGGGTGCCCACTTTTGCACACCCCCAGAACGTGTATCAAGCCTGCTTCGTCATTAGTGCACCATGGGCAGTGCGCCTCTGCTTGCCGTTTGAAGCTTGCTACCCTTTTTGGGGTCATATACGTTCTATATATGTCATGATGCCTACTCCCGGGAAGCCAGTTCAGGCCCAGCGTCCCCAAAAGCAGACATCATGTCCCCAGGGAGGGACCCAGCAACCCCTTATAGGGGCTCTTTGGACGTTGTCCTGGCGCCAGGCTCATAGAAGGCATCATTATGGGAGTGCTTGGATGGACTTACCTGATGCAGACCATGCTGCCGGATCCAGACCTCCTTGAGGTCTAAAAGGGACTATTTTACCTATGGGACTATTTACCACTCGGGCGTGGCTGATGAAGAATACTTACCTGAAACTACTTTGGGGGCTATTTAAACCACGCCCAGACAGCAGCTCACGCTTTGCGTTGTTCTGCATCTAGCAGCTGGACGCTCACCGTGTCTGCTCCTGCATCCTGGCTCCAGCCACGCCCGCCTGCAACCTGGAACACCTGAAAAGGAAGGAAAGGAGAGAAAGGTGAATAATTGAACTTTACCTACCTCCATCCGGAGTCTGGAACCATCACTCAGACGATCCTGAGAACTACATTATTTTTAGAAGCGCATTGCATCGCTCGCTGCGGCGCCACGTTCCACTCACCTTCACGAGGCGCTCTCAGGCTCTTCAGCGACCATTGGCACCATCCGCCGCCTTTCAGCGCCTAAGGAGAAAAAGAGACAAAACAAAGGTGAGCGAAGGAACAGATTGAGGAAGACCTGATTCTTCCACCTTAAGACTTACCTGATTATTGTTGGCACAATCTTTCCTCACCTCGGGTCGGCGCCGCTTCATTGGCACTTCCGTACCCCGGCCCATAAGGGGAAAAAGACACACGCATTAGTGGGTGAAAGCAAGATCACTAAGGGAACCATCCATCAAAAAGACTCACCAGAGTTTACCTTCGGCGAATCCATTCCTCTACGCGGATTCTTCATCCTGCATCTGAAATAGAGAAAAGGACAACTGACAATTAAGGCTTGAACTTTTGCAACTGAATACTTACGGCCTCATATCGGAAAAGTCAAGCGGAGTTGAATACTCACCAAACCCAAGATCCAGTGAAGTAACTGGAAATCAACGCGCCCCTGCATCGGAAGCAGGATGGAGAGCTCGTCCTTTCAGACTCTAAGGTGAGACTCTACGGGGAATCGCAGAGGGGGTTCGAGGAGTGTGAGAGGGGGAAGGGGGGAATCCGACACATTATCCTGCAGACAGTTAATCCCCTTTTCCATCTACAGAAGGATTCTTCTACGGGCCAAACAGGCGAGGTTTGGGGGTCCGGTCCAGTCCATCTTCCGAGTCCTGCGCATCACCTTAGAAGAGGTCATAGCAGTCCAGAACAGGTCGGCGCCTCCGTGGGAATCAGGTGAGCATTACAATATAGGACGTTTATTTGGATTAGCCTGAACCTGGCATTTCTGGACACTGCCTTTGGGTATTTCAGTGCTCTCCCCCAATCATTGTCTGAGATCTCCTCGCCAGTGTCTATTTCCCATTTGGCCCTTAGTGTGGCACCACGGGGGTTGGGCCTATCGTTTAGCTGCGCATAGATTCTCGACACTGGCCTCCACCCGTCACTCAGATTGCACATCTCTGTCAGTAGGGGGGTCATTGCTGGCTCCTCTGGCCAGTCGTTCCATCTCACCCTAGCCTCATGTTTAAGTTTCTGGTACCATAAAAATTGCCCCATAGGTAGGCCCTCTATCTCATGCAGTGATTCCAGCTCTCTGAATTCCCCATCCTCGTACATGTCCCCCCAGGCGTATATACCCAGTCCCTCCCATTGCCTAAGTGTGTTAACATCAGCTGGTGTCGTTCTCATGTCTGCCATCAATGGAATTTCCGGGGAGTAAGGGTTCCTCGAATGTGTGATGGTTTTAACTCTTTCCCTTACTTGTCTGCCCAGTTTGGCCAGTGTGGGGGCTCTATCGGCTCGATCCTGAGGCGCCCATATTATTTTTTTGAGGTATATGGGTTTGACGAGATCGCTCAGTAGGCCGGTTTCATTGGTGACCTCATCCCACAGCCATTTGGTAACATGACTAAGTTGGGCTGCCAGATAGTACCTTTCAAAGTCCGGGAGCTGTATGCCCCCTGCATCATACGGAAGGGTTAGAATATTCAGTGCCAGTCTGTGACGTGCCTTTCCCCATATGAAGTCTCTAATCTGGGCTTCTAGTTTTCGGAAAAAGGGTGGTCTGCTGTAGTGACAAATGGTCTGGAAGAAATATAGGTATCGTGGCAGAATGATCATTTTTGTTATTGATGCCCTTCCCATCATTGAGAGTGGTAGCCTAGACCAAATTTCATTGAGTTGTAGAGCCCTTGAGTTACCACCAGTGTGTTCTGTTCGTGCATGAGTTCAGGTGTATGTCTGATCCTGACCCCCAGGTATTTGAACATGTCCGGCTGCCACTTTATCCCAACCTGCGGTAGGTCGTCTACTCCCATCCCCCTCAAGCCCGCCAGTGGGAACATGTAAGATTTTTGTCTGCTAAAGTGTATCCCTGAGTAACGAGCAAAGTTATCTAGCACTTCCAAGATTGTAGGGGCATTGTTTTTTGGGTCTGTCAGGTAGATCAGGACATAATCTGCATATAGTGAGATAACGTGGTGCCCCCTACCCACTCGTATTCCAGCGTCCCAGAATTGCTTCCTTATATAGATTGCGATTGGCTCCAGCCCCAAAATATAGAGCATAGGCGAAAGGGGACAGCCCTGTCTGGTGCCTCTTTGTATGTTCCAGGCTCCTGATACCCATTTGCCCGTCTTTACTCTGGCTGTTGGATCATTGTACGGTATCTTGATCCAGCGCACAAATCCTTCCCCATATCCGAACTCCCTTAGCACCTCTATCAGCCACTCCCAGTAGATGGAGTCGAATGCCTTTATGTACTGTAGTCTTCTCAAATTGGCAGTTGTGTTGCGGCCAGGGACAAAGCCATTCTGATCCTCGTGAACCAGACTTCCTATCACTTTGGACAATTTCTTGGCCAGGATGGTGGTCAGTATCTTACTGTCATAATTTAGCATTGCTATTGGTCGGTAAGAGTCGCATTCTTCAGTTGGTTTGTGTGGTTTGGGTATCAGGACTATTAGCGTCTCTCTCATGGTCTTGGGTAGGGTTCCCGTCTGGTAGGCTTCCTGATATACCTCGTGTAATAGTGGGGCTAATGTCATCTCGTATGCTTTGTAGAACTCCGGGGGGAGCCCGTCCGTTCCTGGGGTCTTGCATGTGGACAGGGATCTAATGGCGCCTGTAATGTCCTCAGGCGTAAGAGCCTCTTCTAATGAGTCTCGTTGTTGGTCATTCAGCCTGGGGAGTCCTATCTCTTCTAGGGTGTCTTGTATGTCTGTCAGCGGTACTTGGGTGTCATGTGCGTACAGTGTGGAGTAGAAGTCAGCAAATGTGGTGTTTATTGAGTGCTGGGTTGTTCTTATCTCTCCCTTCTTGTCTCTTAACGCGGTCACTGGGTGTTTTGGGTGCTCTCGCCTACATAGCCAGGCCAGTAGCCTACCTGGTTTGTCCCCGTTTATGTGTGCTCTGGTGGTACGTGTTGCGTAGTCAAATTTTGCTAGCCGTCCCCACGCCTGGTGACAATTCGTCCGTGCCTCCTGCAAAAGCTCCTCCTCCTCTCTAGTTTCGGAGCTATTAGCTTCTCCCAGCCTTATTTCTTCCTCCCTCTCCTCCAGTTCCCTCCTCAGCATTTTCCTGGCTCCCGCTGTCCCGGCAATAACTTCTCCCCTCGTTACCACCTTCAGGGCCTCCCATACCGTACTCCAGCCCTCCACACTGCCACTGTTATTGGTGACATACTCTACCAGCTTTTCTCCCAGCTCCTCTTTAAATATTGGGTCCTTCAGAGCCTCCGTGGGCTTTCGACATAGCGGGATAGGGGGTCTAGGGCCCTTCAAAGCCCAGTGCATTAACAGGGGAGAGTGGTCCGAGATCGATCTGCCCATGTATTGTATTGATTCTACCTGAGCTAGGTGCGTTTTGTCTATAAACATGTAGTCAATTCTCGTATGGCGGTTGTGTGGGGAGGAGTAATATGAGTATCCCCTGTCTGTGGGGTGGTGTTCCCTTCAGACATCCGCATGGTCTAGTTGTTCCAGCAGGTTGTTCAGCACCTTAGAGGTCCTATCCGTTCGCACCAGCGGGGGTTCGGATAGGTTCTATCTAGGTTCCCATTCCTCACACAGTTGAGATCCCCACCCCATATGTAAAGGCCGTCTCTGTGTCGCGCCAGTTTCATCTTCAGCCTAGCAAGGTAGGACGGAACACCATGGTTTGGGAAGTATGTGTTGACTATGCAGATTTCTACTTGCTCAAGCACTCCCCACAGTATCAAATACCTCCCCTCCGTGTCTGCTTCAGTCCCTAACATCTGGAAGGGCACCTCAGGGTTAATCCAAGTATACACTCCCCTAGCAAATTTGGAATACGGGGCCCCCTGTCCTTGACCTCCCCAGTGCTCCTGTAGCCTTGACTGGTCCTCCACTGTGAGGTGAGTCTCTTGGAGCATTGCAATGTCTACTTTCTTCCTGCGAAGATAGGACCTGATCCTGTTCCGGCGCAGATATGACCCCAACCCTCTCACATTCCAAGTTAGTATTCTAAGTTGCGTTGCCATGCTTAGGGCGCCCACCCCGGGGGCTCTGTTTGACTCTCGCCCTCTCACCTCTTTTCTTGCGTCTTCGATTTATTGGCCACCGTTCCTTATTCCTTGTTCTGTATGAAGACTGTAGTATCAAACTGGAACTGCTGCGGCAACAAACGCAGCTTAAACAGTCAACTTTGTTAACTAACAGTCCAACAAACAAGTAGTTCGGACTGTGTAACTGCAAACTGCCCCCAGCAGTTGCAACGAACGTGCAGCGCTCAGGGGCTCCCAAGCTTTCTGAGCCTCTCCAGGCTTTCCGGCGTGGGCAGTGTGCGGGAGTGTGACCTGCACATGTCTCGTAGGGGTGGGCCATTAACATGTACGCTTGTGGTGTCCGGTGCTCCTGTCCGATACAGCTATCTGTGTGTTGTGGTCCCAAGTGCAAATTAGAAGTCTACATTGTGCTTTAATGTGGGATCTGACGCCAGTATTTGTGAATCCGGTTTCTTGTTCATCTTTTGTCCGTTTTTGGAAGTTCCTCGTCATCATCTGCCAGATTATTGTGCTCGAGCCACATGTTTGCTGCCGCTGGGGATTCTAAAAAAACTGCTTTTCCTTTATAAAGGACTTTGAGGCGAGATGGGTAGAGCAGCATATATTTAAGAGTCTTGCTTTCTAATCACTCCGCCTTCCCGGGAATACCTCAATATTATTTCCCTGTCCCGGAAATTAAGGATCTTGGCTATAATCGGTCGCGGGTGCGAGCCTGGTGGTGGGTGCTTTTGAAGAGATCTGTGGGCCCGCTCCACTGAGAAGCCCTGTGAGAGTTTTCCCGCAACTATTTCCTACTGCAGCATTGTCTCTATGAAGTTTGTCGGGTCCGGACCCTCCATATATCTTCGGGAACACCTAGGATCCTGATATTGTTGCGCCGAGCGCGTTTTTCTGCATCCTCGGAGCGCGCTTCCAGCCTCGCTGCTTTTTGTTCTTGGTCGCGGACTTGTGCTTTCAATTCTGTAGTATTTTCTACATTTTCCTGCAGGACGGCTTCATTAGTGTTCACTCTCTCCGTTAGGTTACGGGCGTCTTGGCGCATAAGCTGCATGTGCGATTTTACTTCATCGATCCTATTTTTGATGGAGGTGCGGAGCTCTGCTATGGCCCGGAGGACCTGTGTGTTGTTGGGCGTTGCTTCTGGATTCGAAGGTCCGCTATCAGCCACGGAGTCAGAATGCGGCAGTTGCTTGGGCCTTACCGTCGTGAAAGAGTCCATTGTTGTTGTTTTGGATTTGGGCTTGGGTGGCGACATCGCTTTCCTTAGGGGCAGCGTGCAGTTTTCACTGTCCGATGGGCACCTATGTGGTTACGGCGGCTCTGCGTTGCACTCCCTGAACTGGCCTCTTATCCAGTAAACGTTAGGTTGTGTCTAGCCAGGCTTCCCTAGACGTTAGTGTCAGGTTATTTCAGGTAATGGTGAGCTCTGTGTCCCGCAGCGGTTCGGGGAAGTGCGCAAGATGGGGGTGCAAGTGTAACTTTCACCCCCCTTCAGCAATTCTGTCTATCAGTGTGTATCTTAGGCAATTCAACAACTGAAGTTCCTCAGCCCCGGCCGTCTCAAGTAAAATAACAAGCTCTTCCAAGTCCAAGGATTACGGCTCAAGGGCTCGTGCTGATGCAGGAACTGTTCAGTTTCAATTTATATCCTCGCTACACTGAACAGCGCTGCCGAGGTATTTCCGTTTTAATGCAGATATGGACGTTCCCCTCTGTCTCGTGTGGTGATAAAGATGAACGAATCTGTACTGCCGCTCGCTCACCATTTTGTGTGTGAGGACCCGTCCCAGCCGCCGCTCCCGATCTGCCTGTTGTGTGGTCCAGCCAATTTAACCCAGTTGTGGTCCTCGTGGGGGAGTACCGCGGGGGAGTACCGTCTCCCGCGCCCAGTCTTTTGTATGCTGCGGGTGCTTATATCACCATGTTCTGGGTTCCCCGCTCACTCCCAGGACCAGGGGGAGCAACCGTCTTAGTGGGTTCGGGAGGCAGAGGGATGCTTTACCTTTAGCCTCTCCAGTCCCGTCGCCCGTTTGATTGTCAGTATCCGCAGCGCCGATCCTAGTATGCCCGGGATCGGGGCTAGTAGCGGTGATCGGGACTTTGCAGGAAGAGCAAGCAAAGACAGTTTCCCTCCAACTGCGCCGCGGTCTCGCCGTTCACATAGTGGGGCTGTAGGTCGCATTAGAGTCCGCCATCTTGGATGTGCAGGGGCGCTTCCTTATTTCACTCGTTTCCGATGTTGCGGACCCCGATTTCTCTCGGAGGTCGGGTCGCAGCCGCAGAAAAAGAGTTCTCCTCCAGCAGGTGATAATAGCACAATTACTGCTTGGTTTGGGAGCCGAATTCGCGCTTCTCACTTGAAGGCGCAGGGAGCCCCACAGGCCTCCGCCATCTTGGTGCGTAGTGGCGCTTCTTTGTTTCGCTCGTTTCCAATGTTGCAGACCCCGTTTTCTTTCGGAGGTCGGGTCGCAGCTGCAGGAAAAGGGCCCTCTCCCAGCAGGGGATAACTGCACAATTATTGCTCGGTTTTGGAGCTGAGTTCGCGCTGCTCACTTGAAGGTGGAGGGAGCCACCCGGGACTCCACCATCTTCGGTGTGTAGGGGCGCTTCTTCTCCTTGCTCGTTTCTGGCTTTGCCAACTCCGTTTTTATCCGGGAGTTGAGTCGCTTCAGTGAGTGGAGGTTCTTCTTGCAGCAGATGCTGTTTTCGTGATGAGTGCCTGGCGTTAACAGCTTAATTCAGGCGGCGATAAGGATCGCAGACAGGAGCTTCACTAAGGTGCGACTTCACAGCATGCGTGCTGGCCACGCCCCCCCATGGGTAGTGTCATACCATGTACGTCTAGTTTGTCTGTGGCGCAAATTTCCATTATTGGTTGCATTTCTTTATTTAAGATTGTTTCATTGAATTTGAAACAGCTTGCAAGAGTTGGCATTAAGACCATACAATTGACATGTTTGTGCGCTAATTGTTCCATAACATCAGTAGCACATGCATTATTGCCATAAAGTGCATGAATCTGCCGGTTTTTCAATATTGCTTGTGCTTCTTGAGATAGTACACCAACTCTAATATTTTTTAGGATGTTGGCATAAGTGAGATCTGCAGATTGCCGCATGTTTTCTGTCAATTCGCTGTATTGGAATTGTTGCCAAAGGTTGACATTTCCTATGCTGCCAACCGTTTTACGGCAGTTTGTGTCCTACATTTTTAAAAATAGGTTCACCTTTCACTGGTGTCAATTGTAGAAGATCTCCGAAAACGATAATGTGTTTCCCTGCAAAGAGTTCTTCGTAGTTTGTTTTAAGTACTTCTTGCAATCTGAGGTGAATCAAAGCCAACATTAAGTTGGAGACCATGCTCACTTCATCTATTAGTAGCATTGTCATTTGCTTTAATACTCTGCGTAGTTCCATTGCAGCTTCTGCAGAAAGTTTGTAATAGTCTAATTTGTTTTGGTGTTCTACTGGAAGAAGTAGTAATTGGTGTAAAGTGACACCGCCTATGTTGTAGGCAGTTAAACCTGTGGGGGCAGTTACAACAGCTGACAGTTTGTTATTTGTCATTTGCTGAAGGAACTTGCTGATGATTTTGATTAAGAATGTTTTTCCTGACCCAGCTTCACCACTGACGTACATCAGTATTGGTTTGTAATTTTGGCAGGTACATTCTTTATTTTCGTGTTGTACACCATGTGCCATTTGTTTTGTTACGTCTTCAAAAATGGTGCGCTGATCTTTAAGTTTTGCTTGTTGTACAGTTAAGTCTTATATATTTTCTTGATAGTGACACATGGTGTTTTCCACTTCTGTCATAGCTAATTCTGCCTCATTTGCTATTAGTGGCTGTCCTAGTGGTTCTTGGCTTCCTGTTACAGAAGTTTGACTACTGTCAGAAGAGTCCTTATCTAACTGGGCCTGAAGTTCTTCTTCGTGTTGCTGTTCATTGTGCAACATTGTTTTGTACTGCGTAAAGTTCACATCAGTGATAGCGCTTTCATTTACTTTGAAAGCATCTTCATAGCAGTCATTGTTATCGAGTATCTCTTCCTCTTTTCTCCATGGTTTAAAAAGTTGTAGCAGAGACATGTAATATAGTTCTTTCTGTTGAGGAGTTTTCAATGACAATTTAACATGATTAATTAGGCTTCGTTTGGTAAGTTTCACTAAGCTGCCTTCACAATCTGTGACTCTATATCTGCCTTTGTTTTCATCGGGTTTTTATTATTTTTGTATGCAAAGTTTTGAGCTATGTGGTATAGACACATGCTTTCCAAAGTCCTACTCCTGTTCAGATAGTATGTGTCCAGTAAATTGTTTTTTTTAAATGTCTTCGCTGTTGGGATAATTTCTGGCAATTGTTTCTATGTCCTCATATGATTTCAGAACTCTTTTTCTACATTTAGCAGGACCAAGACTTAGCCATACTATGTTCTCTGATTTTCCATAGAAAGCAGTACCGGTTAACCGATCTGCCGCTACATAGGCGCCACATTCCCTATGAGACAGCATTTTTTATGCCTAGGCTGTACAATTTCTGAGATATTGTTTTGTCTGATGATAGGTCATCCCAGAGGTCTTGAAGCTCTGTTTTTTCTGCTTTTGTTAAGTAGGCTGTAACATATCGTGCAACAGCAGTGGAATTGTCTGCAATGTACTGCACATCTATGTTTGCATTCCATAGGAGGGCAATGATTGCATTGTAATCATTGATGTATTTTGATTCTTCTTTTCTTTTTATGTAATACGTGTTCTTAGGTGATTTACCTTTAACACTATGTTGAACTGAAGACATGAAGTTGTTGACTTCACCTGTTTCTGTAACTGGTCTAGGGAAACCAAAGCGGCATTTGGTGTAGTATTTCCCTTTGTTTTTGTATTTGCGACGACAATATTTGCCACATTTGTGTCTTCGAAATTGTAAAATCACCCCATGCAGGTCACTATGTGTCTGTTGTGAAGGGATTTAACAAGTGACATATTTTTGGATGAACTGCAAAACAGTGGCATCAGTGTTGTGACCAAATTTAGGTGCACCTTTGATCCATAACAGCATGTGAATATGTGGTGCTCCCCTCGCTTGGTATTCTTTTCTCCAAAAGAAGTGTTGCACTTCTCAGAGTGGAGGAACAGTTTTATTGCTAATAAAGTGTAGCATAGCAATCAAGCGATGATGGAAATATCTTGACACATTAACTGGTTCGAGAGAGCAAAGTTCTCCAGGTGTTAATAAATGTATGTTGGTTTTGTTGTTGTTTGATATGCGTAGGAAATCTTCCCATGCATATTCTTCACAACTCAGTGTAACAAACCAAGTCGGTGGTCCAAGGTTTCTGATCATACAACGTACGTCTCTTTGCCATCGGAACCAGTATTCTTTTGTACCACGCATGTTTGCAAACAAATTTGTTATATTTGATTGTAAAACCTCATCTTTTTCTGGTACTTTTTGTATTAATTGCATAGCTGACATATTTTGAAAGTGGGTTCCAGATTTCAAAATGTGTGCAACTCCATAACATAGGGTTGCTAGTTCACTTTCAAAGAGTATGTGGAATCGTGTATTCTACATTTTGTCTAAACCTGGGATCTTGCGAATACATTCGTAATGAGCGGTATTCTGATGCTGTAATCTGAGTGGGTCTATCATCGTATCTTCCACCTTTGCCAGTAGGAAATAGCAGTGGAAAATCACGTGCTTCTATACTTTTTTCCCATATGCTCATTGGTGAACCTTTGGTTTGTCGCATTTGGTAAGTTTCTAGTGCATCATCTATGCTTTCATTGGAATGCAATGGATGAATTGTGTACTGGTCCAAAAGAGAGGATACTGCAGCAGGATCCAGAAGTTCGAATTGTCCAGTTTCTGTTGACTCTTCAAATATTTCAGTTGTTTCCCTTAAGCTTTCTTCAATATTTATTTCCTTGTAGTATTCCTTATTGTCTTTTAGATATTGCAAGGCTTCTCTAACTTTATGTAAGTCCACCAGTTGTTGCCAAATTGTTTTGTCTTTTGTTGGTACACCATTTACCAAGACAATTAAAGAATGCTCTATTGAACGTTCCACTCCTAGAGTGAGTACATTTTCTGTTAGATCTAATGGTAAGTAAACTACTTTGCCACGAATGCCTTTCACCAATTCAGAGGGAGGTACTTTTGCTGTTTTTGGATGAAGGCGTATAATTGCTTGAAATGGGTGAACTGTTTGAATTATGATGCTCTCATACAAATTGAGTTGTTGCAGCATTTTTGGTAGTGGGAACAATTCCAAATTATTTGTCATAGCAAGTGAAGGAGTTTGGTTGTTGTCTAGTTTTGTAGTGCAGTAACTGCAACATATTAGTAGTTCACTAATTTGATATTTGTTTTCGGCTAAAAGGGAGAGAGCTAATTCAAACCATTTGGAATCTTCATTGTCTTCTATTTTGAATGCTAGGTCTACATTTTTTGTGTTCCTTTTGTAAAACGTTCTGCGGCAACACACACACACATGGTTTGGTATTTCAGCTGATGCACTTTTAAATTTTAGTATTTCTTTTTGTATGTGTGTAATAGAAGGTTGCTATGTGCAGAATTGTTGATACTCTGTTCTACAACTATTGCATTTTGTAAGTGGCTTTCACTTCCAAAATATTTTCTCTGGATATGGTCCATTTCTTCTTGTACATATTTGAGTGTACCATGCAGAAGAGTGCTATTTAAATTGGCTAATTCTAAAGCTGGACTTTTAGCATAGTATATGTTATACACTAGATTTCTTACATTTGTGTGATGTCTTGATATCCTTTTGATATCGTGGAAGGTGCTTTTGCAAATAGGTCCAGAAATGCAGGCTAATTAATGTCCTTGTAGTCCTGTGTATTTGTGCACTGGACAGATATCTATATTTTGCAGTACTTTAATTTTGTCTTTACCTTTCACATACTGATTGAGGAACTGACGTAAAGATTTGAATAATTTGTTAGGAATGGCACACATTGACGTGCACGGCCATTTGTATACTGGACGGTCTGGTTCAGTCGAATCGAGAGGTAATTCTGAGTTTTCAGGGGATACTTTTCTAAGCAGTGTTTCTTGTTCCATGATGCTGTGATTGATTATTTCATACCCTCGTCCACTGCTATGGATGGCAATTGTGTTTGTTTGATTTATTTTGTATGTTTCTTCATTAAAATATGGTTCTGTGGTTGTTGTGTGACTCCATTCACCTCCACAAATATGTAAGAAGTTATTTTTGTTCACATTACGTTTATTGATAAGTTTCTTTTGTAGTTTGGTACTTAGTTTTGTTAGTGGTTTCATCCTATTTAATACTAATATAAACAACTTCCTTTTCAGATCGATTGCACTGTCCACGAGAGCTTCTAAGATACATTTTCTACAGTAGGTTTTAAGGGTTGAGGATGATTTCGGTCCTCTTCTTATTAGATTCTGAAGGACTCTGTGGCGAAACATATTGTCTAAACTTTTTTTAAAATAGGTTCTTGTCACTATATCAGGATTAATAGCAGCATTGTTAGGAGTACTGGTAGCTGATTTTTTGTGAAGAGTTTTGTGTTTCGTGCCACATTTTGTTGGAGGAGGTAAAGTTTCCGTAGTTGAAGCTTCCTTTTCGCTGAACGACTGTATTAGGTATTTTGTTCCCACGTTCTCTACAAACTCTGCTACAGATGGATGGTTAGGTTGGACACTTTTATTTTTATTGGCTCTACTTCTGCGTTCCTTTCTACGGACTTGCTTTTTGGTAGGCATTTTTTGGGGTCTGTTGAAAAAAAGAAGGCATGGTTTGGTCTGTTGTACAATGTATGTGTGCTGTGTACATGCGTGCATGAGTTTGATGGGGAAGCTCTTTGTGGTGGTGTGTGAATGTGCATTGACTTCTTACAATGATTTGGGAAGGATATTTTTCTGTTTGTATACTACTATAATGTGCTTCAGATGAGAGTACAAAGAGGCCTAATGGTGAGGAGAAGCATTAATAGAAAACGTAATGGCATAAAATTGAAACATTTATTTGTTTTCTAGTACTAACATTGTAAGGCGTCTGTATGTTATTTGGGTTCCAAACAGACAGGGATTTGTGAGTCATTCTGCCTGTTAATCTTTGTTTAATAAATGGGGATTTGTGGCTAGAATGGTTCAGAACTCACTGTTTGCTTTGGTGCGCATATATAATACATAACCCAAACAGTCTGTTTCAGAAATAGTTAGAATATAAAGGTCGTCCTGTACTTACTTTTTTTTTGCGGAATGACCAGGTTTCTTTGGATATGTCATTTGCAATGTAGATGCTGTTCATTTTCAGGACAGTAGTCTTCACTGCGATTGTAATAAGAAGAAGTTAGTAACTTTGCGTGTTTAAAGCAGTGATGTTACTGTACATGTTAATTTTGCATCTTTCGTCGGAGTATTCTCCTTTGATATTTAACACAGTGCATGTGTGCATTTCACTTCACTATGTGCTGCCTTTATATGTTACTTGCAGTATGTTAGTTGCACGTGTTTCAGAAATGAGTAAAATTTTGAGATTATGAAAAGGCCTTGTTTCTTTTAAGCTGTGTTATCTGTAGCAGAGAGGTTTGTAAGCGATAGGTCATTATAGTAGATGGGCAAAATGTTGGTACTTTCTTATTATAAGTACGATTTCGAAAAATCGGGAGACCCTCAGAGGGACATGTCACCACAGAAATCGGGAGCGTTTATTTTTCTCATACGATCGCATTGGAAGTAGCATTTATGTAGGCTGTACACAGTAAAAAATTGTGCCATTTTCTAATGGAAAATCGAGTTTCGCGCTAAAGAGGGAGGGTTGTAACGTATGTATAGGTTATGCGGGAGACAGAAAGAAGTAGTGTGGTTTGTTCATGAACAATCGGACATCTTGCATTGGGGGAGCATTGGTATGTATTGGCTATGCAGATTTAGTGGCATTAATTTGTTTAAATGAAATCATACGGGCTGCACATGTTCTCTGATTAAAATATGCATACCTGTACTTTATACGCATGCATGTGCGCATCCATGGAGCTGCACGTAGAAATCTGCGACACTTGTACAGTACTTTTCAAAGTAGGTGATTTGCAATGATATGCGACTTGTATTCAGAGTGATCAATAGTACATTTGAAGTGCGAAATGTTGATGACCGAGTTAGATGTAGGGATGTTGAATGTGATTGGTGGATGGTTGTGTGACTGCTTAGCTGTGTCCAATGAGGGAATGGATTCGTGAGTGATATGGAAAGGGTAGAAGGACTAGTTAAGAGTTACGTGCTGCACGTACACAATGCTTGTGCATGGGTAAGGCATGTCACATACGGGTTTCTACAGCAAATCCAGCATGGAAAGGGAACTGTATGCATCAGCCAATCAGATGTTCACATTGCTCTTTTGTGTCGAAAGACGGTGCATATACTGAAGATGGCAGAGGTGCAGAGGGTGAAGGTTTTGGTCCTTGGAGATATTTTTGTGCATGGTTTACAGCACTATGCCGAAAGTAGGAATGTAGCGCACCATTTCGATGTGAGAGGAGTAGAGGTGGTGTGGAGCGCTGAGACTGATCGCAATGTTGCAGCAATTCTCCGAGTTTGCACGAGATGCATGCGATGACCACTCCTCATGTTGTACTTTTGCACTACGGTGCTTGTCATTTGGGCTACATCAGTGCACATACTTTGTTGGACGATTTGGAACAGTTGGTGCAAGCAGTCATGAACATCTTTCCAACTGCTAAATTAATTTTTTCTGGTTTACTCCCTAGAGGAAAATGGGACAACAGTTCCGTTTTCTGTTCTGATCAACGAATTGGGAGGTGTACCATCAATCGCGGCATGCATGCTTTTATGTTACGTGTTGATATGTTTTTCTGCAGCCACAAGAACATTGTTCCCAGTAATGCGGGTTATTTTGAAGCAGATGGTGTTGTGTTATCTTCTTTGGGAAATGCCATGTTCTTTTGGAATGTGAGGCTTGCTTTGGAGAAGGTTCTGTAAAGATTGTAGGAGTATAGTAAGAAGAAAAAATATAAACAAAATACAAAATAATAGATGTCTGTAAGGCATCTGCCCAAAAAAATAAAAAAAACGGCTCAGAGCCCACCTTAAAGGGGAAAAGGGGAATAATATTTAAATGTACAGTCCTCACGCTCTGATCCTGTACCTGTCCGCGAACATGGTGGTAGTTTGCAGGCGGCACAGGTCCTGTGGTGGAGACGCATGCAAATGAGAATGTGCGAAGCTAGGGATTGGTCAGTAAAGGTCAGTGGGTGTGTTTTGCACAGAGACATTTAGTGAGAACGTCTTTTCCCTGACAGGAGACCAGACAGCCATGGCTCTGTGTGCTCGAAAACAGATTATCTGGATTTTGGGAGACTCATGGATACATTGGTTGAAGGTGCATGCAGAAAGTTGCGGTCTATGTGCAGATCTTGGATTTCCTAATGTAGAAGTGCACCGGCATGCCGTGCGTGGAATGAGGTGGCTGCACTTGGTACCTCTCTGTGCAACTTTAGAGACAGAGTGTCATCCTGACATACTTATCATTCATTGCGGAGGAAACCGTTTAAGCCATGTGTCTGGAATTTCTTTGCAATTTGCAATGAAGGAAGGACTTGCGAAGGTCATAGACATGTTTCCAAATTGCCAAATAGTTTTTTCCTGTATTGCACAAAGACAGATATGGTTGCGTTCCTCTCTATTTGGTCCACAAATGGAGAAAGCGAGGTGCAATTTGAATAAGGCTGTTTGTGCCTTTCTAAGAGATGTTGGCATGTCCTCATTCCACAATGAAAACATTTTGTTTCGCAATTCTTTCATTTTTCATAGAGATGGGGTCCATCTCACATATGCTGGCAATCAGATCTTTCTTCGCATTGTACAAAATGCATTGCAACTTTTTTTGGCATCATAGTCAACTATTTGACAATCTGTTTTTTCTAACCTACATTTTTTGAGGCACACACACCACCACCGAAAGGCTCTTTTCAGAGCCACCACTTACTGCCAGGGAAAAGTCCATTGGTTTTGTTATGCTTACTCTGTGTGTCCTACGACTGTCCACTGACTTTTCCGAAAATGCGCGGGGGCCTACAATGGTCACTTGATAGTTCTATTCTTAAACTGAGAAAGGCGGCTCTGAAAAGAGCCTTTTTATGCATTTTTGTTATTTTCCAGTTTACTGCTTTTGACGGCACGAGACACTAGGAGAGGAATGCAAAGGAGGGTAAGGAAGGGACACCAACCACAGGGATAAGAAGGGGCAGGTGGAGAGAGAAAGATATAGGGTGGCCTTCACTTAGGTAGGGAGCAGTTCTTCTAGTGCTCGTGACCGTAGCCTCAAAAGCACTTCGAAGACTCTCCCCCCTGCAGAGTACTGCATCACAATGCACACAATATTGTGTCCCTCGAAAGGTAAGGGTCAACAGCATTGTGAATGGCTTTTGCGGCAGCTGGAGGGATGCACTCCCCCACAGGAGTGTCTCTTGTGGTGAGAGGATCGGACACGGAGGATGCTGTGGAGGAACTCAATCTACTACGTTCTTCGCATGGCACCACCTTGCGAATGTCCGCACTGTGGAACAAAGTTAGGTGTCGCTTCATGGTTGTCGTACCAAAGCTGTACGCACCAGGTCTCCCGCGACCGAGCACCAATTGGCACTGGTTACACCTCACAAAGTTCGCACATGCTTTTGGTAAGTTCCCTAAAACGGAAAACAACCGCCACACCCACGACTCCCGCCGAGTGTTAGTAGTGCAGAGTTCCTCCACCTCATTCTCTTCTTCCTCTTCTTCCTCCATCTCTACATCCTCACCCGTGTATCCCTCTGCAGGCCCTTGGGGAGGTGGTGGCGGTGGAGGGTTCAGGGGTGGTGCTGAGGCTAATGAAGCAACAGTAGCCATGGATGCCATAAGAATTAGTTACCTAATGGTCACTACAGCAGTAAAGGTAGCACAACTCAAACAGCTATAGCCAGAAGCACAATGAAGATGAGCTTGTGGGTGGAGGGGTGCGCCTCGTGACCATATTGATCACTCAAAAACACTGCAAAAATTCTAAACAACACGTTCTCAGGTAGAGCTATTGCAAGCGACATGTGAAATGGTGATTTTATACTGTAAAATAATTTCCCATGTATGTATAACTTCTTTTGCAATGTCGCGGAGGCAGACAAACTGTGCAAATTAGTCCACACGCTCAGCATGGGTGCGGTCACATGATGACGTCCTGAACACATCCGCGAGGGAAATGCGTGCCCGCTGGACAGCAAATGCAGACTAACAAACGTGCGCATGCGTGCCAGTGTTCTACGGACAGTGTTCGGGTCCAGAAACTAATTAAAAGTGTGACACAAGTGAGACGGACAGTTAGGGACAGGCACGATGTTCGCAGTACTTATGGGTGTACTGCACATGTGCGTACATGATCTGATGACTGTACAGACAGGTCCAGGGTCCTTAGGACACCTCCATTTTGTTTGACTACAAAATGCCGGCCACCGCCTTTTCTACGGACGGTTCCATATTGGCTGCGCATGATACGGACGGTTATAGTGCCCTTAGGACACTAGCATTTTGCTCTTTTTTTCAAAGAAGGTACACATCCAGTCATCGCAAAAGTAGACATCACTCTCAGCACCGCCAGCCAAGACAAAGGATCAGATACCTGGATGAATCACCGCAAGAAAGGAGAACGGCCAGGTCATCATCCTCCAGTGGAGAGAGGAAACGTGCATATGTCCATGCCATAGGAAACAACACGGCTGCTGAATATAGTCCAACACTGCTGCTGCAACTCAATGGACGAAATGTAGAATTCCTAATCGATACGGGTGCCACTGTGAATGTCATAAGCGACATAGTATATAAAACACTTGAGGTGAAGAAAGAGCTACGGAAAGCTGACACAATATATCCGTATGGCTCCAACAAACCGCTAGATTGCTAAGGCATGTTCACCGCAAAATGCCAATACAAAAATCAAAGCCAAAAGGTACTAATCTACGTAATCAAAGGGGAAGTCCCAGGTGGAAGCATACTGAGTTTCCGCACAGCCATACAAATGGGACTAATCAGACCCTCCAGCTTATAGCGATTTAGCGATCCCGCAAAATGCAGCGAAAACGGCAGTTTTGCGCAAAATGCTGCAAAAACGGCAGTTTTGGGCAAAAACAGCATCTTTAAAAAGATTTTTTTTTTTTTACATTTTTTTTAATTTTTTTAAGTAATTTGCAAAAATTACTGTTTTAAGAAAAATTATACTGAGGGTGCCAGGTTCTCAACTTTTTTTTTTTCACACAAGAAATGAAATGCGCTAACGCATCTCATCACTTGCGCCCCAAAAAAGTGCAGCCCAATCCACAAGGGACACATGAATGGGCACATTTTATATGCGCGCCCATTCAGATGGCCTTTTTCAACTCCTCGATCAAATAAAGTGGCGTTTCTGTCAATTTAAAAGCGCATCCCTCATTTCCAAGCAAGATGCACTTTTAAATGTGTAGAAATTGTAGGCAAGCCTACGCGCACGGGATGTGGGGCTGCCACTGCATGACAGGGTCTTTCCTGATCCTGTCATGCATTTCTTTTAAGGTATGAACCGCTGCTGTGTCGCTTGCATTTCTGTTCCTCAAACAGGATAAAAATGATTTTTTTGGGTCGCATTTTATAGCGGCAGGCACCTGGAGGGCCTGTCCCTGTGAAAGGCGCTGGGAGCTTGCAGAACACTGTCGGGATAGCGATTCTATTCAAAGTGCTGCCCATTTTGATGACAAAAATCTATTGAATGTTCCAATTTGACCTATTTCGTCCAGTACTATTCGATCGATTTTTATAAATACTAAACATGTGTTGCGGGGGTGTCACCCGCTCCCCATGTTCAGTATTTTTGGTCTAGGGTGGTTGCAGAAGTGTTTTCCCCTTTTTCTTCAAAATTGGAGGCGGGACAGAAAAAAAGAAAATAACGAAAAAGGGACCCTGCAGAGTCGGATCTAACCCGCGTTAGAGGGATGGATCTGGCACCACAGGGTTGCAGGGGAAGCGGCAGCGACCAAGCAGTTAAGTAGGGGAGGGGGTGGGGTGGTGGTGAAAGGTACATTTTGGCTTGTTTGGCAGAAGTGCAAAAAAATTTGCAGTGAAATTGACTACGGTCAATTCCGCCGGAAATAATTACACTTCGGTCAAACAACCCAGATCACCATTCAAGGGCGCTAGCCAGCATACAATTTGCGCTACTGCTCAAGCCTGTGGAAATGCGCCGGTCACCTTTGAGAATAAGGTGACCTTCTCATTTCCAAAAATGCGTTGTCTAAAAATAGCATATCCTCCGTTCTTTTTTTAAATGCCCCATTATTTGAGGAACTGGGTCAAAATGTACCATTCAAAAAAATAAAAAAAATGGTTACACTATGAGAGAGGGAGAGTGATGGGTGAGATGTGAAGTGATAGGCAAGAAAGCAGAGGGAGAGCAGTGGGTCAGAGGAGGAAGCGCTGCACAAGAGAGCAGAGGAAGCAGTGATGCGGTGGGCCAGAAATCTGAGAGCGAGCAGTGGTACAGAAAGTAGAGGGAGCGTGTGGTCAGTGAGCCAGAAAGCAGAGAGGAAGCGGTTGGCCAGAAAGAGGCAGTGAGCTGCAGATTGGGAAAAAGGATGAGGGAAGAGTGTGATAGAATGGGAGAAATGATGCAAGATGCAGAAGCAGCACAAAAGAATGAAGGACTGTATATTGCGGGAGGAATTGTAGAGTGTAAGGTGTGAGTTGGGAGTATGATTTGGAGTGTGGCAGGGGCTGGGCAGTGTAAATTGTGACTTGACAGTGTGACATAGCACGTGAGTATTTGTATGACAGAGTGAGAGGTTAAGGAATGCAAGTTGTCATGGAGAGTTGGTGAGATGTGTGTTGGTGAGAGAGGTGTGTGGGTGTTTGGGGGATTGGAGAACATAGAAAGGGAATATTTCAGCATTACAATTGATAATGATCAATTTAGTTAATACTATTAAATAGGCAAGAACATTAAACCAGAAATGTAGCCAAATCAAACACTGTTCTGCCAAGCCAGAGACATCTGGGACTCTTCCTATTAAATTAATACAAAATATACATAATAATGATACCCTGGCTCTCTTGTAGCCTTGCACTATGCCTATTTCTTGCAATGTGGCAATCTTACACCCTCCAGTTAATACAAAATGTCCCACAAAAATGCTGCAATAAATAAAGGTTTGTGCCGCAAAATTTGCCATTTCATGCCGCAAAATTTGCCATTTCATGCCGCAAAATCCTGGGAGGTCTGACTAATCAGCATCATGTACCAAATCATGTCCGCTTACACGTCTAGCGCAAAAGACATGATTCAAAAGATGTTTCCCTCTCTTTTCAAAGGTTTGGGACGCTTAAAAGACTGACAGATCAAGCTACACATCAACCCGCAGGTAACACCAATTGCTCAACATTATAGAGGCATCCAACTTAACATACAGCGACAGGTTGAAGACGAGATACAGTCATTACTACAGCAGGATATTATACAGCCAGCATCCGGTCCAACACCGTGGGTCTCTCCGATAGTACCGGTAGCCAAAAGAGACAGCAAATCAAGCATACGCATCTGTGTGGACATGCGTGCCCCAAACGTGGCCATTGAAAGGGAACGACACTTAGCCCCGCGCATGACTGACATGATGCATCTGCTACATGGTGCGACCGTGTTCTCAAAGCTTGATCTAAACAAAGGTTACCATCAACTTGAACTTCACCCCTCATCAAGATACATCACAACTTTCTCAACCCACCTAGGGCTGTTCAGGTATAAAAGATTAAATTTCCTGAGTATCTTCTGCCGTTGAAATTTTCCAGAACGAGATTCATCAAATAATCAAGCACATTCCCCACTGCCTAAATTATAGCGACGACATTCTCATTTTCCTCACATCACAAGAAAGTCACGACGACACTCTGAGAAGAGTCTGCATGGCACTTGAAAACGCCCACCTCACTCTCAACCCTGAAAAATGTGAAATCAGCAAAACTACATTGAAATTCTTTGGACATATATTTTCGAGCAAAGGCATGCGCCCCGATCCTGAGAAGGTGCAAGCACTGGTAGACGCCCCTACTCCCACGTCTCCATCAGCCATATGCTCATTCCTGGGGATGGCCAGCTACTGCACCCAATACATTAAAGATTTCGCATCGGTGAGCACTCCACTAAGGCACCTTACAGGAAAAGATCGGGACTACCAGTGGACCCCAGAATGCGAAGAAGCATTTCAAGAGATCAAGCGTCGCATCGCATCAGCCTCGTGCATGGCCTACTACGATCCCGCATATGACACTGAACTGATTGTGGATGCCAGCCCGGCGGTCTAGGAGCCATCCTGGCCCAGTCCAGACCCGGAGCCTCACCAACGTCACCAAAACGCATAGTGGCATATGCCAGCCGAAGCCTGTCACCCGCAGAGTGTGCATACTCGCAACCTGAAAAGGAAAGCCTGGCAGTCGTGTGGGCATGCGAACATTACCATCTCTTTCTATACGGACGCCCTTTCACCGTCGTCACGGACCATCAGGCGCTCGCCGCGATTTATGGCAAACCCACGGCTAAAATGCCACCTCGCATAGCCCGATGGGGACTATGACTACAGGAGTACTAGTTCACAATCGTTCACAGGCCAGGCAAAGACAATAATCCAGCAGATTTCTTGTCCAGATACCCCCTGCCTGCTCAAGAAGAACGTCAATCCGCCAAAGCTAATCAATATGTCAACTATCTCGTTGACAACGCCCTTCCAAAACACATTTCTACAACCCAACTACTGGAAGCTACCAGCGAAGACAAACTACTACAAATTGTGAAGCAGTGCATACAATCAGGCCGATGGCACATAGAAGAACTAGACAAGGCGGGCTTATCCTCCCAAGAGGAATCTCAACTGCGCACATTCAAACTTACACACCACACTCTGTCCCAATCCCCGGAGGGTTTGATTCTCAAAGAAAACAGACTCGTGATTCCATCCAGCTTGCAAAATCAGGTCCTAGAGATAGCACATGCGCGGCACCGTGGAATAGTATCCACGAAAAGACAGCTCAGGACGAAAGTTTGGTTCCCGAAAATGGATGAGAGGGTGGAGAGTCTCCTCAGCAATTGCCTCGCCTGCCAAGCGGTGGCTCCGAGAACATTCCCTGCACCATTAGGGCCGTCTGACATGCCCCTACAGGTATGGGAGGAGGTGGCCGTCGACATGTTTGGACTTCTACTGAATGGAAAATACGTGCTAGTCATAGTGGATGAAATGTCGCATTTCCCAGAGGTACACTTGGTACACTCAACCAGCGCTCAGGCCATCATCCCTGCCCTGGACAAGACATTTGCAGATTATGGAATTCCCATGACCGTAAAATCAGACAAAGGGACGCCCTTTAGCGGCCATGACTTTGCAATGTTCGCAGAACATCTAGGATTCCAGCAAAGAAAGATAACGCCTTTACATCCCCAAGCCAATGGAATGGCCGAGAAATTCATGAGCAATCTCAAAAGGACTTTACAAGTCTGTTCCATCACCAACGGAACATTTATGCAAGCCATCTGCACATTGTTAAGAGAATATCGAAACACGCCACACAGCGCCACCGGCGAGTGCCCGTCCACCTTAATATTTGGTCGAATCATACGGACAAGACTTCCGCACAACCCCCATGCTCGTCTACCCACGACCGTCGTCGAAGACGCACGAGCCAGTGACAAGGTGAGCAAGGACAAAATGAAAACCTACTTCGACCAGAAGAGGCAAACAAAACCATGCCAGATTCAAGTAGGAGATGTGGTAGTGGTACGACAGGAACAAAACACCAAGAGCACTCCTGCATTCAGACCCGAACCCCTGACAGTCACCCACAACTGCGGGTCCATGATAATGGCAGCAAGCCCGCACAGAAATGTCATGAGGAACTACTCGTTCTTCAAAGTATTCAAAGGAAATTCACCTTGTGAAACCTCAACCGCCACAGCCACAGACGAATCCTCAGATCCAGAATCTGAATATAGAGTGGAACATCAGGATGCAGATGACAGCGACAGCGACACCCAGATGGACAGATCAGTGACACTGAGGCGAAGCCCCTCAAAACGCACAGTACGCAGACCAACCAGGTGGACAGAAGAAATTAACTAAGTTCTCTATTAAGTGAGGGGGAGATGTTGTGTCCTCATCCATGTTTATGACCCTGTTTGAATGGGAGCTGTCCCATTTCTATTGTTGTTCTTTTGTTGTGGGCCGCGCCCCACGGTAGGCAGGAAGAGGCGGGGTCACCGCCTCAGGCGCCAGTTTCGTGCCGATGATTAAAGAGATAAGAAGCTACTTGGCGAGCTCCCGTGTCTTATTGTATCTGCGTCATTTGATCTGTTGTATTGATTTATTACTGCATGCGACTCCAGTTGAAACACAACAGCTCCAGGGTACGTTATTTAACATACTTGTCTCAGTACGTTGCATGTTTGGATTTAAAGGGACATGTTCATTTCCAATAAGATAATGGTATATCTGGGAAGATTCTTCTTCCTAGTCTTGATATACAAAAGCCTCTGGTACTGTAGAGCCTGTAATGTAGGCCATAGTGTGCACAACTGTAGGGAATTCCTCAAAGGAACAGCAGTCCTTGTCCCATAAGCAGCAGTCTCTCCCGGTGAGCTCACACTTTCCTCGACCCCTACGGAGGGCTCTCCTCCCTAGCCTCACAGGAAGGGAATCCCCCTTGAGAAGAAAGGACGAATTCCCTTGATTCGTCACAATAGACAGGTCCAGTGTCAAATGTTCTAAAACATGTAGTGTATGGACAAGACTAGTGCAAGCTTTGCTGAAAATTACTCAGCATGGCAGGGAGAGCAGAAGCCTAACTCAGAAACAGGTGCAGCATGTGCAGGGTCACTGCAAGCTTCCCAAACAACCAAGAATGCCTACAGCATGGACAGAGCTAGTGCAAGCTTCCCATTCAAATAGGTACAGGAGGGTGAGAGAATGCTTCCGTTGTGAAACGGTTCCTCTTGGGCAAGTGGAGTTTCTTACAGAAATGTACAGCATGGGCATCCCTCACAATCATGCACAGGTACAGTGTGGACAGGGCTAATACGGGTGTCGCTAACAAATAGATACATGGACAGCAAGAGTAGGTCAACACATGGGTACAATTACTGCAAGGCTACTCCAAACGTTGTTCAAAAACAGATGTATCAGGTGCTGTGTCATTGAAAGCTTCACTCACAAATAGGTGCAACATGAACAGGGCCATTGTAAGCTTCCCACATAAATATATAGAACATGAGAAGGGCTAGTTCAAGTCACTTGCACGGTCACTCTCACACATTAATGGGAAATGTTTACACACCTCCAAGTAAAAAATTCACAAGCTGCCACTGTCTGGATCGCCACTCCCCAGGCCTAGGGACTGCCCCAGGGGCGACGGAACCATACATTGTGGAAGCAGGACCAGGCCTAGGGACTGCCCCAGGGGTGATGGAACCATGCATTGTGGAAGCAGGACCAGGCCTAGGGACTGCCCCAGGGGCAACGGAACCATGCATTGTGGAAGCAGGACCAGGCCTAGGGACTGCCCCAGGGGCGATGGAACCATACATTGTGGAAGCAGGACCAGGCCTAGGGACTGCCCCAGGGGCGACCGAACCATACATTGTGGAAGCAGGACCAGGCCTAGGGACTGCCCCAGGGGTGACGGAACCATGCATTGTGGAAGCACGACCAGGCCTAGGGACTGCCCCAGGGGTGACGGAACCATACATTGTGGAAGCACGACCAGGCCTAGGGACTGCCCCAGGGGCGACCGAACCATGCATTGTGGAAGCACGACCAGGCCTAGGGACTGGCCCCGGGGCGACGGAACCATACATTGTGGAAGCAGGACCAGGCCTAGGGACTGCCCCAGGGGCGACGGAACCATACATTGTGGAAGCAGGACCAGGCCTAGGGACTGCCCCAGGGGCAACGGTACCATACATTGTGGAAGCAGGACCAGGCCTAGGGACATAGTGGAAGCAGGAGACCACCTGCTAGACACCAATTTCTTTGGGGCAAGAGAGTCACATATATCACCATTCAACAGTTATAACTTTTACAAGTATTCTGCAATGACCTTCCAAAATGCTCCATTAGTTTAATGTCTTCAACTGTACGTTTAATATATTATATTGTTTAACCGACACAAATCTTTGAGAGGATAAGAGCTTCAAATTTTAGCCTCAAAATGCACATATTCTCACCCAAGATGTTTATCTTGGTCTTATAACTTGCACTAGATAAACGGCACTGGCAGATATGGGCACGTTTTGACCGCTGTGGTTCAGCAAAGCTTTGAAAGTTAGCACAGAAGATTGCAAAGCAATTGTACACTTTTAGTTTGCAACCTTTCCAAGAAATGAGCAATAATTCCTACAGCTATGAATTTACCCACATATAAAGTATGGCAAATTGCAAGTACAGCGTGTGCCCAAATTGAAGTGTATTTATTCATGCCCTAGTTTTATCATTGCATGAGTAAATATACTTCAGCTTGAGAATATTTATTGCAACAAATTCAACAACAAAAACAAGCATTGGCAGAGCCAACAGTTTTGCCTTGTTCATAGGTATTAAGCCTTTGCCAGGCACTGCTAGCATATGCCCACGTACTCGAAAATGTTGCTCCTGCTACCGTTAATGGCCAGGTGGAACCATTATGACAGTGACTGGCAAATGCCTTTCCCATGCCTACAAAAAGGCAAAAAATGTTGCCATTGTTGATGCCTATTCATCCTTTGAAGTGTTCTATGGGATATGGACTGTGAACAAGGGTGGAAGGTGTGTGTTTGAGAATTAGATGATGTGGATGATTCATGAGTTACAAAGTTTCTCCACCTCTCCCCTTACTGTGCACGCGCTAATAGCACACCATCACAAGCCATGCGGACGTGCTAATAGCGGCACGGAAAAGCCCCCAAAACCCCTTACCGGCATGGCGCTAATACCGGAATCGCGAACCACCCGTTAAAAGAACTGAGCAGTGTTCCCACCGGCCACAGGTGCACACAATCAGCACAGGTGGAGGAAATAAATGGAGACTGTGGCAGCACAAAAGGAGCACACCACACCCATTCGCACACCCCTTCCCACACCTAGATGGTTCCAATACTAGCAGCATTACATGGGCTGGAGGACATGAATGCAGTGCAGCACCAACAACAACAGGCAGCACAGAGGAGACGCAGGAGGAGGAGGAGGAGGAGGGCAAGACAGGCGCAGCAAGCACCACCAGGGCACCTACGCACACCACAGAGTCTGCCACCAATCCCCAGGATTCGAGCCAGTCCATTCAATGTAACCCCTGAGCAGATACACACCCTGTACCGCCTGGACAGGGATACCATCCCCACCATTGTTGACATGAATCACAACGACATAGTGAGCCACATAGTCATCCGTACTGCCATCCCCCCGCTACTGAAGGTGGTGACTGTGCCCCACTTCCTGGCCACAGGCACCTACTAGCATACAGTGGGGCAGATGCATGGCAAATCACAACCAGTATTCTCACGCACGCTGAAACAGGTACTCGATGCCCTCCTGAAGCATGCACCTGCACACATATCCATGCCACGGACTGGCCAGAAGATTGCAAACACAAAAGTTGGCTTCTATTCACTGGCAGGCATCCCAAGTTGCATTGGGGCCATCTACTGTACCCATGTTGAATTGGTTGGCCCACATCACAATGAAGTAGTCTACCGAAACAGGAAGCAATTCCACTCCATCAATGTCCAAATGGTATGTGACGCTTACAAGATAATCACACATTGTTGTGCCCGATTTCCCAGATCAACCCATGATTCCATGGTCTTGCGGAACTCAACCATACCACACTACATGGAGCGACAAGCCGGACAATGTTTGTGGCTACTTGGTGAGTAGCAAGGCAAGCACATGGCAGTGTGAATGGGGGGGGGACAGATACATACTCCAACTGGGTGTAGGCTGTCGTCCATAGGAGAAATGGACATACAGATGTACGCCAATGTCCATCAGGGAAGGCCGCAATGTACTTGAGAAGAACCAACATGCAGGTATAAGCTCCACAACACTGAGAACAATCCAGGTCTATGAATATCACACATCCATCCACATCCACATTGCACATCATGCCACACCACTAAATACACAAATCAGCAACATGGCGTCAAGTTGGTAATACAGTATTAGCGCAGCACAACATTAATACAGAAATGTGCCCTTGAATGCATGCAAAGGGATCCCCCCTAGCCATAGCATTGAACCACACACCTATTGCACCATGGAATTGAAGCTACACAGCATGGCAACATCAATGTTGGAATGGCAGGACACTAGCAGTGTGGTACCAAATATGCCTGGGCTCAGGGACAACCAAGACATGGCCTCACCCAGGACATGTCAACTGCTGTCGAAGGCATGAATGGTGCATGTCCAATTGCAGGGTCTAGCACACCTTTGCACATTGCAGTCACATAGATCATCTGCATGCATGCTGGTAGTCGTGGATTTCAATCTGAATGCAAAGTATAATTGTGTGACATGTACATGCCGGTCCAGAGGTGAACAGTGACAGGTCTCCATTCTTCCCCCCATACAGGCGATGCCGGCTATCCCCTGTACAGGTGGCTCCTTACCCCTGTACGGAACCCACAGAACTGGCACAAAGAGGACTACAATCGTGCACATACCCGTACCCGTGTCGTTATTGAGCAGACATTTGGCCTTTTGAAGACACAGGTTTAGGTGCATAAGCAGGTCGGGTGGCGCTCTCCTGTACGGCCATGAGAAGGTGGCCAAGATCACCATGGCATGTGTCATGCTGCACAATATGTGTATCAGACGGAATGTGCCACTGCCCCCCGACGTTCAAATGCAACCACCTGATGAGGATGATGATGGTGATGAGGACGGAGGTGACGGGGATGCAGGTCGTGCAAGAGGCGATGGCCAGGAGGGACGTGATGTGAGACAGCATCTGATCAACCAGATATTCTGAGTTACATGGTTTCACCCTGTACGATGGGTATGGGTAGTAATGCACTGGTGTCTGTGTTGAAGCGCACAATGGACCCTGACACCAATAAAGTACACATTCACAATGAAGAAGTCCAAGTCTGTCTTTTGATTATTCACCAGTGTATTAAGGAGTTTAAAGAAGTATATGTGCATGTCCCCAAACATCCCACCACCATTCCCCACTCCCCCCACAACAGTCCCATAACACCCTCCCCCCACAACAGTCCCATAACACCCTTCCTCCCTCCCCCCACAACAGTCCCATAACACCCTTCCCTCCTCCCCCCACAACAGTCCCATAACACCCTTCTCCCCTCCCCCCACAACAGTCCCTTATGTGTCTTGGACAATGTTGTTGTGCAGCTGCAGACGTGGTGGGTTGACCCTGCAGTCCCTATTCCCCATTGCCACCACCAGCATGAGGAGGCTGGCTTGATGTGCGCCTGGTGGTGCGCGTGGAGCGGCGGACGGGGCTTGTCTGCCTCAAACTGGCGATGAAGATGATGTGGCTGGCAGTCCCGGTGGTGGTGGTGGGAACTGGCGGTTCATTGCGTCCGCAATCCGCGTGAGGACCTGCCTGAGTTGGCACATCTCCCCACACAGCCTGCTGTTTGTGCAGGCTTCAATTGCCTCCCTTGAGTGCCTGGCAGTCTCTGCCATCTCCCCCCTTAGACGGGCAGCCTCTTCGACATGTTGCCCAACCAACACAGTTATCTCCTGTTGGCGCTGGCTGATGCTGGCCAGGTCATGGTCACTGAGGCGTTCCCGTGGTGTGGCTGCTGCGCATTCCTCAGCAAGCTGGACATCTGGTGAAGCCACCAGTGGGCTACTGAACCCTCCCATGTTGTACTCGCCGAACTGGCCATTGACACTGGACCCAGGTGTCTGCGGTGGATTTGCCTCAGGGGTTCCGGATGGGGTTGGGGTGTGCATGCCCATGGGCAAATCTATCGGCTCATCCACATCCGAGAGCGGCGCTGTGGCTGCAGCCTCTCCTGTGGAACTTGTTGCAGCAGAGGGTGGGCCCTCCGTGGCTGGATTCTGTGGTGGGGGGTTCACTTCAGAAGGTGGGCCAGTTGTTGCTGGTGTGCACAGCGGTATGGCAGCAGTGGTGCTCCGCTGATTTTTGGCACTCGGCATGGGAAATATTCTCCCTTTGCCCCTTGATGATGTGGGGGTGTCCCTTGTGTCCTATGGCCTTGCTTTTTTAGTGGCAGGGGGTGCCAGAGTTGCAGTGCCAGGTTCATCACTGTCTGTATCTGAGCCTGTCAGGGACAAAGAGAGGGATGGCATTGGTGACGGTTCAATGTACTTCATGCACAATACATTTTTCTAGCAGTTGTGAGCATTGGGACTTCATTGGTAGGGATGCAGGTGATGTGATTGTTGAGTGGGTCATCCATGCATGGTTCTGTGTGGCAGTTGTCTCTGGTGATGCGTGCATGTGTGTGTTTTTGGGTTTGGCATTGACATGGCCAGGGTTGTATGCATGTCTGGATGTTTGCGCATACATGAGATGAATCTGGGCTCATATTGGGGGGGGGGGGGAGACTCAGCATTCACAGTGCATACTTTCATGTGTACACTCACCTCCATCAGATGTAGTTGCCACACCATGCTCCATGGTCCTGACTCCCTCAATCGATTCTACTCCAATAATGTTGGCGCAGGTCTCCTCCCACTCTTAATTTAATTGGCGATTCAGATCCACCTGCAGTGGCTATGTTGTGGTTTGCAGACAGGATGCTTCTGACCCGGAGGCGGAGATCATCCCACCGCTTTCGGCACTCCCGGACAGTGCGGGTGGTGGTGCCCACTGCACTCACTTCCAAGGCAACCTCTGCCCAGATTGCCTTCTTGCGGATAAGGGTCTCCCGACGCATGCTGCACGCAAATACCACGTCGGCATTCGCTGCTAGGGTCTCTGTGAGCATTGTTAGCTCCTCGGTGGAAAACTTCTCCTTCCACTGGCGGTCGGTTGTTTTTTTGATAGCCTTCGGCATGGCGAGGGTGTCCTTGTGGCTTTCAAATGGCGAAGTACTCAAAACAGGTCCAGGGGGCAGAGGATGGAAATGGATCGTGTTTTTAAAGATGGCCACCGTGCTCTTTCTCGTTCCTGTGCGATGACGCTAGTTCTGGTTCCGCTATTTAACGGTGACCGCTAATTGCGGTGACCGCTATTTGCGTGTAGAGTGAGGGCGGGAGTGTTTCATCACTTTCGTCGATGCCGGTAAGGGACTTTTTGGGGTCTTTTGGGGCATGGCCTTAGGGTCATTACCGGCATGGCGCTATGCTTGTGTCCGCGTACTCGTAATATTACGCTATTAGCGCCCTCTTGCCAAGGCGGACACGTTAATAGCACCATGCCGGTAAATGTCGATTTTTACTGCACAACGTGTAATGAGGCCCAAGGTGTCATTTAACATAGCTAAATCCCAGAAATTAGCCAAGTGCTGGAAGTGATGCCACCTTAACCCTGCACTCTGTTTCACAGGCAATGAGAGCATTCAAACACCACAAATTGCATCACATTTTGCATAACTTATGACATCCTCAATGACATCACAGCAAAATAGAGCACTAATAGAGCCGATTACATCTAAAAGTGATGGGATATTTTAAAAAGCATTACACATCTAGGTACTCACACTATTTTGCCCCTGCTACCATTAATGGAAAGGTAATACCACTATGGCTGTGCCTGGCAAATGCCTTCGCCATGCCTACACAAAATCCCCAAACTGTTGGCATTGCTGATGCTTGTTTTGCTCAGGTGCTGGGATAGAGGGAAAGGGATGGTCTGTGGGGAGATGCCAGAGCTGTAGAAAGATGCTGGGGCAGTAGATGGACATTGTTGCTTTGGAAAGATGCTTGCGCTTGGTGAGATGCTGATGCTGTGGACAAGTCCTGGAAGGATGGGGGATAGGGATTGTGGAGAGATGCCGTGTCTGTGAAAATGAGCCGGGCTGCGGACAGATAACGGATCTTCGAAGAGATGAGTGAGCTGGGGAGATACCATAGAGCAGGTGACAAGTGTTGGGGATGTGGGGCGATAAGAGGGCTATGGAGACAGGACAGAGGACTTATTCAGCAGCTGTGTGGATGATGCAATTGTGAAAACATGGGAGGCCTTTGTTGTTGTGAACCTGAGGAGAGAACACAGGCTACTAGCAACGGCTCTAGCCCACCTCCTACTCATGGTCAATGCTTAATGCCAGAGGCCAGCACCTGGCAATCAGTCAAGTGATCCGAGTGCCCCCTGAGCCCCTAATGGAGGTGGTGCTTGATTCACCCTCTTCCATGTTCAAGGGTGTGTTCAAAAAGATTATGCAGTGCCCTGTGTAGCAGACACCCGTATGCTGCCTCTTCTACTTAACCCAATGTTACAAAGTCCCCCCACCTCCACGCCTCTAACCCATTGTGAGAAAATACGCCTCCAGCACAACAAGCTCTTTGTTCATAATGTAGAGGCTTTCGCCATTAATCCCTTGAAATGATGTTGTGTATCAGAAAGGGTGAGTTGCCACGACTGGGTGATTTCCTTGTGTTCTAGGTCTGATAAAAAAACATCTACAGTCTAGATAGTGAAGTATTCCTGATAGCAGAGGGACTTTGCCACCTTCTTTTCAGAAAGTTGATAAATCTCCATGGTAGTTCGTGATAAAATGTCAGCAATTAGCAATTAGACAACTGACACACAGCTGTATAATTTACAACGGTATGTAGCTTTGTTCCTCTGCACTTTGGTATGTGCAAAAGCAGAAACAGGCTGCAGAAGTAACAGCAGCAAAAGGACCACAAGCAGGCAGACACCTTGGCTCTCACTATGCTAACAACATCAAACCAAATGCACGTTTAAATAGCCCCTTAGGCCTTAGCATGCGAAAAAGAGCAACTTTCTTAACAAAAGGGCCAAAGGAGAACGATATTTTTACCTGCAGTTTGCTGTGTATCGTTGTAGCCACACTGGCAGAGTGCAGAGACAGCTCTGACTGGCCCAGCGCCTGGTAGTAGCGTACATCAGCTCGCCACCCCGGCCCACCTTGCAGCAGCCGAACTCCCGATACTGCACGCAGAGAGTCAGCTCCCATGAGGGCCGGAAAGGGGAATTGAAGTCCTGGCACAGGCTGGGCCCTCTGAGAGGACTGCCGCTTCTACTCAACTGCAGTGGGTTCTTTGTTTGCTTGGCTCACAGCGGTTGCTGCGAGGCTTCCTGTGTGGAGTCAGCAGAGCTAGGTCCAGGAGCTGAACGTTCACCGCAATGGTGAACCACTGCACATCCTCTGCTACACACTACCTCCACCCCCAGATTACCATAGAACGGCTCTATGTCATTTCATCGACAGCTATTTTTTTGATGGGTTGTTTTATGAAAATATTTCACTGAAAAAACCCACCGAAAAATATAAAGGGGGTGGGAAAGGGCATATAAAGGGTTGGTGGGTCAGAAGTAGAAAAACATGATCGAGGACGGGGTTTGGGGGACCCCCCCTTAAATAAAGAAATACATTTTTCTGCATGGGTGCTAGTTATCGCTCCTGTGCCTGGTGTATGTGTTGCAGAGCAAAGATCTGTTTACTGTGTGGGTCCTCATGTTTTCATGATAAATATATTAATAGAGGATGCTGAAAAACGGTGCAATTTTATAGGTTACTTTTATCAAAACTTAAAATGTTAATGTCATATACCAACGTAACACTGTAAACAACTACATTTCAAGATGGCGGCTCTGTAGAAAAAAATGGCTGATACATTTAGCACGGTAAAGAGTGCAAAAATGTATGTGTTTTGGGTGGAGATGGGTTGGAATGGGAGGGAAATCCTATAGATTTCACTTAGCAGTGGACATTAAATGGGTGGGACCATATGACTCCATCCAGGGCCGGTCTTTGTGTCAGGCAGCTCAGGCGGCTGCCTGATGTCAGTCAGCCTCTAGGCGGCGCTGCGCAGCGGTGCTCTGAGTCCTGCTGCAAGCCAGGCCAGGCTGTGCCACACGCACCAGCTAGGCCTTGATTTTGACGCCCAGCAGTGAGCACTTCTTCAGGCTGCAGCCTCTGCCCTCGGGCAGGGCAGGGCAGGGCAGCAGCAATTACTACATTAGCAATTAGCAACATTTGTTGGTTGCTTTTCACTCCCCCCTGCCCCGGGCTGCGTGGCGCTGGCGCCAGCCAGGCCCATGGGCACACGTGTGGCGTGCCCTCAGGCTACGTGCGCACGCACACTGATAGCTTGGATTGGTGCTGCCTGCTGGCGTTGTTGTCAGCCCCCACCATTTGAAAACAGGAGCGCCGAATGAGTGGAGTGGATGCATGCACACAATATCAGGTAAGTAAGTGTACTGTCTGTGTTTGGGGCGGGGGTAACTCAGGCATGTTGTTCCATATATGCACCCGATCCTGATTCCTTGTGAGCAGCAGCAGCACTGAAACACAGCCTGGGTGCGGGGTGCTGCTGCTGCCTGCATATATGGAACAACATGCCTGACGCAATCACGGGATGAAACTTCTCCCTGCGCTCTTTATTGCTTCTGGACCTTACATACGATCCGTAATTCACCACACCACAGGTTCTTCTACTCCGTGTGAGGTTACCTAGGGTCGCCCCCCACCCCCTCCCCGTCGGCGTCAAGCGGACGCCTCCGGGGTACCCCGGCCCTGACTATCTTCTCTCTACCCCGTGTTCATCTGTCGCTGATTGCCATTTGCCCCCATCCGTATCGTGTAGTTCACCTCTTAACTTTGGTCCATAGACCCAGAATGCAGCTCTGCCCGCCCCCTCCCCTCTCAGCGTCCCCCAGGTCCCCTTCTATCTACCGCCGGCCGCCCCTTGGCGCCTGGCGACTGGCAAATTCCTATACAGACACCACCGACAGTGTCCCAATGTCTCATACATACACCGGGCCGGCCCCGACCTCCGGTGCCGACCCACCACTTTCTCCCTGCCTAAAAGGTCATCATCCTGCGATGTCCATATGCACTAGTGTTCCCACAAAATGAGACTCACCGTCCCACCTTCTACTCTAGCACAGCCTCTACTTGAGGCCCTCATCCCCCAATTCCTTCCCCCCCCGGAGGGCTTCCCCTTGTATACCTTTGTTGTATTTTGAGCTTCGTTCTTTTGACCCCCCCCCGGCCCTCTCTTTTGGGTTTGGAATGGTTTCCAAGACCCCTATCTCCCTCCCCTTTTTCCCAGGGCCTCCCCTGAGTCTAGTATCCCTGGGGCACCGTAAGATCTAATCTGTTGGCTGTGCATTCCCCTATGGGCCTGACAGCGCTTTGCTACAGGGATCGCAATGTAACTCCGCCGGGCGACCTGGAAAGAAAGCAAAATAATTACCACACATTTCTTCATAAAGGGAGGGCGGGTGGGAAAACTTCTTCAGGTCCCAACACGTGGAGGGGGACAGGAAACCGGAGGAAGAGATCGTTCCCGCGAGGATCCTTGCCCTTTTGTAGGGTCTTCCACCCCCCCCGGCTTCCTGTTCCCCCCCTCCCGGCCACCCTCCTCCCCCCCAATCACTCCCCGGGTACCCCAGCCACTTCCGGGCGGCCCCTTCCCCCCCCCTGTGAGCGTGAGTTACCCCCTCCCCCCCGCGCCTCTCGCAAGCCTCCGGAGGGCGGAGACTCGGGGGGGGGAGGGTCTCTGGCCCGGCAACCCCCACTAAGGGGCGGCGCCTGCCATGCTGCGTCCCGCGCGCATTCGCCCGCCGTAGCGGGGCAGCCTAACGCCATTCGCCTCCCCCCCTCACTGCACACCCACCACCCCTCCATTCTGTAGCCCCAGTGTTGTGTCGGCCGGCACCTCCCCCCCCGGCCGTTCCCCCCCCACCCTTTCTCCCGTGCCGGCCTTCATTCCTCCCCCTTCCCCGCGCAAGCAATAATAGGCGGAGACAATTGTACGATTGGAAGTGTTAATGGCACAGCAGCTTTATTTTGCATAAAGTCTTGGAGTTATCTTACATACGATCCGTAATTCACCACACCACAGGTTCTTCTACTCCGTGTGAGGTTACCTAGGGTCGCCCCCCACCCCCTCCCCGTCGGCGTCAAGCGGACGCCTCTGGGGTACCCCGGCCCTGACTATCTTCTCTCTACCCCGTGTTCATCTGTCGCTGATTGCCATTTGCCCCCATCCGTATCGTGTAGTTCACCTCTTAACTTTGGTCCATAGACCCAGAATGCAGCTCTGCCAGCCCCCTCCCCTCTCAGCGTCCCCCAGGTCCCCTTCTATCTACCGCCGGCCGCCCCTTGGCACCTGGCGACTGGCAAATTCCTATACAGACACCACCGACAGTGTCCCAATGTCTCATACATACACCGGGCCGGCCCCGACCTCCGGTGCCGACCCACCACTTTCTCCCTGCCTAAAAGGTCATCATCCTGCGATGTCCATATGCACTAGTGTCCCCTGCTAATGAGACTCACCGTCCCACCTTCTACTCTAGCACAGCCTCTACTTGAGGCCCTCATCCCCCAATTCCTTCCCCCCCGGAGGGCTTCCCCTTGTATACCTTTGTTGTATTTTGAGCTTGGTTCTTTTGACCCCCCCGGCCCTCTCTTTTGGGTTTGGAATGGTTTCCAAGACCCCTATCTCCCTCCCCTTTTTCCCAGGGCCTCCCCTGAGTCTAGTACTCCTGGGGCACCGTAAGATCTAATCTGTTGGCTGTGCATTCCCCTATGGGCCTGACAGCGCTTTGCTACAGGGATCGCAATGTAACTCCTCCAAGACTCTCTGCGGGCTGCCGGCGGCAGAGAGTTCCCCCATTCTCCCTTCCTGCATCTCCTACCCTCCCCTGTTGATCTCCTGCTCAGCCCCCCCCCCAATGGCTCTCGCCCCCTCCTTACCCGTGCCCCCACTTTGGCCACCCTTATGTACAACCCACCTTCCTTAGCCCTTCTATCCATTCCAGGCACATCAGTGCTGTTCCTACATCCGAAAGGTGTGTTCCGTCGGATTCGAAGTACCCGGGTACTTTTAATGTTAGCAAAGGATGCCTTAACCAAACCATTCCCCTGCTTTTCAAAAATCCCCCCATCCTCCCATTGGTCTTTCGCCTCGCTTCCTCAATCGCCACGTGTTTTACTGCCCCCCTCCATATCATTCTGGGGATAATTTCAGACCACATGACTTCGACCGCCTTGAATTCCCTGCCAATTCTGGTAAACAGGGCCCTTAACCGAGCGGATAAGTCCTTGCGTCCCCTTGGGACCAGGTCGTTCCCACCCACATGTATCAGCACAACATCGGGGTAGCCATGCATGTGCGAGGCCGTTTCCAGGGTGTCCCACAACTGGTCGCAGTGGAGGCCGGCCTTTCCCAACCACCGTATCTGTGTCTGCCGAAAGCCCAGGTTACCATCCCTGTGTGCAATCCGTGCTCTTCCTGCCGCCCGAGTGACGAAGGAATGGCCCACGATCCATACCCGTGCCGCATCTGGGAGGAAACATTACAGTGATTACCGGATGTGTCCCTCCTCCTGTTCCGCAGATACCCCCTCCCCCCATCCCGTGCCGCCCTTCTTATAGGCGTACGTACCCTTTGTATTTATCGGACTCCCACTGGCCCAGCCTCCTGACCGCCTCCTCCCCCATGCCTTCTCTACTGGCCGTGGTTGCCGCGCCTATGCGGACAGAATGCGTGGAATATTGTGCCGGGTTCTCCCCTGTTCTTTCTAACGTGCTGGCCAGTACCCTCCGGAATTGCAACTGTGTGAGTGGTGTGCCGTTAGCGTGTGTAAATAGGTACCCGGGTCCCTCCCTCCTTATCCCTAGGTACCCTTCCATGTTTTTTACCGGACAAAATGTGTCTTGCCCCAATCTCGCCAAGGGCAGGGAGCAGCCACTGGCCCCTTGATCGGTTTTCGATACCCTTATCTTTATATATAGTACTTCATTCATGATGGAGATGTCCCCTATTAGCAGTGCCCTGTGTTCTCTATCGCCCTTAGCCGCGGCCACTAACTCGCTAACCCGTAACGCGCCGAAAAATGCAGTGGAAAAACAGGCCTTGAACATGGTATGCTCGTGTCCTGAGTAGCATACGTCTGCTAAGGCCCTCATTATC
Organism: Ambystoma mexicanum; assembly: GCF_040938575.1. Taxonomy (NCBI): domain Eukaryota; kingdom Metazoa; phylum Chordata; class Amphibia; order Caudata; family Ambystomatidae; genus Ambystoma; species Ambystoma mexicanum. The sequence goes on from NC_090927.1 coordinate 796,566,046, forward strand.
TTCTTTAGTAATTCGAACTCTATGGGTCTCCTCTCATGCATTGTTTGCGTGGTACCCCTATCCCTGTCCCATCCTTTTAGGGCCGACCTAACCAAGAAACCTTTGGTTGGGTCGGACGTACCCTCAAGCTGGTGATGAAAGGCCACTGCGCTGAGGTGCGCCGCCATCCATGACCTTGATTTTCCCTCCTCCTTTGCCCTGAGCGTGAATCCATGCACCTTCTCCTCCCCACTCACCGCCCCCAAATGTCTGGTGTAATTTTGGAATGTTGTGAAATTCGCTCTGTAGCGTGCCCTAGTGCTCCCTGCAAGAGCCCTGGTGGCTAACTGTCGCATTCCCTGCTCCAGCTTACGAGGTGCCACAGCTGCTCGTTGAATGGCTTCATGTTGTGCCGTGCCTGCGGATGCGGATTGGCCGTGCCAGCCTGGAATGACATGTCGATCTACGAGACAAATTGGTATGTGTCACATATTTGATGATGAACGTGTGTAATAATAATCATAGTACTCTGTGACCTCTACCTGTCCCACCTCCCTGACCCCTATTCCCTCGTATCCCCGTAAGACACATTGTCGCGCTGGCGCCACGCCACCAAACGCCATATGGTACAAAACGCCTACTTGTATTAGTATACGTCGTGCAACCTTAATTTACTCCCGCCTACCCAATCGCTACCCCCGCCCACCAGTGTGCCTGGCCTGAATTCCCCATGTTAGCCTAAGGCTTGGACAAATATTATCCGCACCCAACAGTTGGCCCTAGTCAGGTGGCCATGCCTTTTCTATGTGGGAGGGCCACGCGGGTGCGGAGGGACAGCTTGATATGATTTTTTTTTTTTTTTTTCCTCCCCCGCCTATACCCCAGTGCAATGCCGGGTGCACCCAGCGGCTGTGCGTGCTCCACAGCTGGGCATCTCTACTCCAGCTCCCCGAAAACTCCCTCTCCCGGCAAAAACTCCCGCAAGACCTAAAACCGCCTACCGCCCCTGGAAACGCCCCCCGGCGTCAGCCCCGTCGTGCCCGACCCCCTTAACTAAGCCCCTGTGACCGGACGCTCCCAGCGGCGCACCTGCCAGTGGCCACTGGCGAGGTGCAGTATGCCCACACGATAGGCATTATTCCCCGCCGGAACAACACCCAACCACGGCACAGCAGGGGGGGCCAAAGGGAAAACCGACCGAACGAGGTGACCACTGTACCCCCACCCAAATGATGTCCGCCAAACATGCATCACTGTTCCTCATTGCACCAGGAACTTCCCCCGCTATTCGGCCCCTGCAACTGACTGCGGTGCCCTGAGGGCGTGTGCCGTGCTTAAATGCTTACCCCTAACAATCACACTCGTGGCGTATGCAGTGCGTAAATGCAAAAACCCCTAACACTCAAACCAGCACGCTGCGATGCCTGAAGTTCCCCGCGTGTCACGCACACCGTGCATGCCGCCCCTAAGCACCCCTGCTCGATGCCGCGATGCCCCAGGTGTGTGCCACATGTAAACGATAAACCGCATTAAAGCAATATATACCCACACACTGCAACCCCTGAATAGCGCCACTCCTGTGTTGCACACCCGCCATCTGGTATTCCCATGTTAGCCTATCCCCCCATGCAACACCCCGAAGTCCCCAACTGGCATGCCCATCGTCAATACAAGATCACTACCCGACCGCCCCCAACCCCAGGGGATCAGTCATAGCCTCAAAAGGGTCGCCCCCCCGCAAAGCACAATCAAAGGCCTAAGCCGCCATCAAGACGAAAGATCCCTGAAAGGTGCATAGTCAACACATGAAAAGGGAATATCCCCAACAGACAAGGAGAACAAGCCTTGCGGTAAACTTTTAAGATTAAAAGTAATTTTTCAAGGGCCACCGCAACCAGGAGTGCCAAAGCGACTCGCTAGTCCCGTGTGTTGCTGGAGCGCCAGCGTTCAAATATTGCCCTCCCCTTCCCATCGATCGCAGCCATGCAAAACCCAACGGCAACCCCCGGAGAGGGGACTATGTCATAACAATTGTCCGCCTGGACCCGCCCTCCCGAAACCGCGGAGTAGCCGATTTTGGGCTACTCGGCGCCCACAGTGCAAAAGAAAACAAAGCCACGTGGGCAACCGCGTGGTAATAGCAAGGCAAGCCACAAGACACATTTTTCCGGAAATTAGTCACACATTGCAAAAGAAAACAAAGCCCCGTGGGCAACCGCGTGGTAATAGCAAGGCAAGCCACAAGAAACATTTAGCAGTAAATTAATCAAGTTACACAGTTCTCATTGTTCGAAACTCTTGAAACCGCGCGGCCGCCCCACGCCGCCCGCGTACCCGTATCAAAAGCAGGCTCCTAACAGGAGCTCATTTCTTTGCCTACTTTCATTTCTCAAAGGTATAGCCGTTTCGATTTGCCAATTGTTTATTTACTTGAGCAATCCTCGTGTTCCTGTGAAAGCAACACTGTACTGACCCTTTGGGCAAAAGAAAACAAAGCCACGTGGGCAACCGCGTGGTAATAGCAAGGCAAGCCACAAGAAACATTTTGCAGGAAATTAGTCACACATTGCAAAAGAAAACAAAGCCCTGTGGGCAACCGCGTGGTAATAGCAAGGCAAGCCACACGAAACATTTAGCAGTAAATTAGTCAAGTTACACAGTTCTCATTGTTCGAAACTCTTGAAACCGCGCGGCCGCCCCACGCCGCCCGCGTAACCGTATCAAAAGAAGGCTCCTAACAGGAGCTCATTTCTTTGCCTACTTTTCTTTGGGGGATGGGAATCTACCTAGTAGGCTGGGTGCTTTTCACGTCCTACTCAACTGCAAGTCTCGCCAATGCGCGCAATATCCTTCCATCACATGCATTACATTCTCATTAGATTCACACCGCCCTTGATCCTTTTTTTTTTTTTTTTTTTTTTTCCCTCTCCCCTTAAGCTTGCTCGACTTCCACTGCAAGCTTCCCCGATATTGCATAACACCCGTTGGCATCGTAATATGACCACTCTCTCCGTGGTGCCCACCCCGCCCCCCGCACCCGCGCGGGAACACATCGATCGCCTCCTCCCCCACTGCCCCCCCCGCTGCCCCCACTCCCCACCCACACACGTCCCGCAACTCGCTCCACTCTTGTGCCTCCCCCCCCCATGGTTGCGCGGTGACCCACGATCGCCAGTGTCTGCGCCAACGCTGGACGCTTTCTGTGTATGCGGGGCCTAGTCTCCGAGGCCCTGCACCCATCCACCTGCTGATGTAGCCCCGCACCTTGCGCCGGGTGAAAACGGAGAGCGCGCAGGGGCCTAGGGGGACACGCGGCCGGGACCCGGTACGGCAGCCAGGGGAGGGAATCGGGAAAAAGCCGCAGAGGCTTTGGGCTCTGTCCAACCGGGCAAAGAGCAACAGCGGAGGGCGGGGGGGATAGGGGTGAGGCAACAAGGAACCGGCCGGGAGTAGTAGAGATACAAGGGGGAAAAGGCCACCGAAGGGAAGCGTGTGCAGGCCCCGACCGCACCTCTCCCCCCCCCCACGCGGGCCACTCATCGTACTCCCCTCCCCACCGCCACCGGCCACCCACTACAACCACTACCCGTAACCCATGCCTATCCAAGTGCCCACACACTCACCTGGAACTTTTACCGCGTTTCCCGAACCGACCACTGGGCAGGAACCTTCACCAACGATGCCCGAACTCCTCCACAGGAACTGCTGGAAGCGGCACCGCTACCGCTGCTCGAACCAACGACGGCAGGCACTTCAAAGAAAACTTCTTCAGGTCCCAACACGTGGAGGGGGACAGGAAACCGGAGGAAGAGATCGTTCCCGCGACGATCCTTGCCCTTTTGTAGGGTCTTCCACCCCCCCCCGGCTTCCTGTTCCCCCCCTCCCGGCCGCCCCCCTCCCCCCCAATCACTCCCCGGGTACCCCAGCCACTTCCGGGCGGCCCCTTCCCCCCCCCCCCTGTGAGCGTGAGTTACCCCCTCCCCCCCGCGCCTCCCGCAAGCCTCCGGAGGGCGGAGACTCGGGGGGGGGAGGGTCTCTGGCCCGGCAACCCCCACTAAGGGGCGGCGCCTGCCATGCTGCGTCCCGCACGCATTCGCCCGCCGAATCTGCTAATCTAATCTAATCTGACAATTAGTCCTTCCATGTTATCGTAATTGGTATTTGTGTTGCGCACACCTGCCACTGGTGTGGCCTATATTGGTCTGTCTGGAAAGAGTGGTGTAACGTGGGGCTTTGTAGGGAGGGTGTGCCACTCAAGGATGGCCTGAGAACCAAAAGAGGCCCTGGAAATCAAGTGGCCCTATATTACACGTTTTCAGAAAGCCCAACCTCTTTCCTGTAAAATATACAAAATAAAACGGGTTACCACACAAGAGGCCCAGCGTGCAGGCAGGCCTACCGACCTACCGGGACATCTCCAGAGTTCGCTATAGGCCAGTTTATCCCTGGTGCTACTGGAGTGGGTCCTGTGTGGATCATGTTGAGTGTCACGTGAGGGAGGGGCTTTGATTGTAGTGTTGTGTTCTTATTGCCACATCTAATGTGTGTTGGTAGATCTCCAAGACCAAAACACAATGCGCAAGTCCAGTAGAGCTGGTCCTGCAGGATATACCTTGGTGTAAAATGAGTCGGCACATGTATGGCGTGTTTGCACATCTTGTCCATGTTACGTATCTTGGTGAGCCACCAAGATACGTAACATGGACAAGATGTGCAAACACGCCATACATGTGCTGACGTGTGGACATATAAGTTGACAGTTCATGTATGCGTGATTGGGTCTGTCTACATGATCGAAGCAGAGTTCTTCTCAGTGTTTCTGCCCCCCGTGGAGAGGTGGATGTGGGGCAGGGACAGGAGGTGGAAAGGACTAGTGCAGGTGCAGATAACAGAGGAGTGGTGGGGGCATTGCAGAATATTGCAGAGACAGACTGGTGGCGGAGAGCCGCATGTGGGGCAAGGACAGTTGGTGGACACTGGGCCTGCACAGCACAGCCCCTTCACTTTAATGGGGTGCAGGCAGCATGTGACTTCTACTTTACCCCCAACAGCCTGTGCCTAACAGTACCATCGAAGTGGTTTTGCCATCTTCTTTTGTCTTATCCAAAGGCGTGTGTTTCCATTGTAAGGGAGTTGTGCTCCATTTAGCTTTTTTCCAGATGCATCATGCATATACACGCATGACATGTCACATTGTCCTGGGTGGGCCTGATCTTATCGGTATTATATACAATCCGTAATGTGTGTTTGTGTGTGTGTGTGTTACTTTTAACACAATGGACACAATGGAGTGCAGCCACTAACCTTCCTAGATACCAAACAATTATGTTGACATATTGTATGAATCGGCATTAGGGGCACACATTAACTAATGGAACTATTTTAGCAGCTGTGTTTAGATGCTTATTTTTGTGCACCATTTGTGGAGCTCATGTCTTCATATACAAATCGATACATGTTTATGTTGTGACGTGTGTCCTTTCCTCAGCACGCACAAATCGCATGGACACTTTATATATTGCTAAGTAAGCAGCATAAGCATGTGCTTCAGTCAGAGAACATCCAAAGTTGTGTCCCTCGCTCGCGAGCACGTCAGATCGGCGCTAGCACGCAGTCATGTTCCATCCAGTGGAGTACGCAAATGTCACTGTGCAAACGTGACCTGCATTTCAATTCTTTTTTTGGCAGCTTGAAGTACTGCTTTTTGACTGCTTGAAGACTTTTTTTTCAAATAAAAATAAATAACAGTATATGTGATTGTTAGGGGTTGGATGTGGGTGGGGGGTGCCAACGATGCTTCCCACCTGGGTTGCAATCTGGTGTAAGACCGGCCCTGACTCCATCTTCATATATCATCTGCATTGAAAAGAATTACAATCCTACATTCAACAACCTTATTTCAAGCTCTTATATTAATGACAACAGTTTCGGCTTTCAGCACCACCTAAAAGCCAAAATGAATCATGGGTTCAGTACTCAGAGGCATCCCTTCCAGCATTGTTAAAATGTTATATCTATCAAGTTGCTCATGTTAATGAGAAGGTTTATGAGAAATTGTGTTACAAGCACACTACACTTTGTCCCATTCTTAGATGTTGTGGAAAAGGGGGTTCAGTTCCTTGTCTGCTGAATTTGCATGATAGCCCCATATCCCTCCGGCTCTTACCTGTGAGGTACCCGCTTCAAATGTCTCATGCTCTTCCTCCAGCTGTTCCTGCAGGACCCGACCATGATTCTGAACTGCCTGGTGTGAGGGACCTGGTGCTGATCATGTTGTTTTATCAATACGTGTTCCTGCTCTCAGTGTTTTTGCTTTAGAGCCAGGCCATGTAGCGTGCAGCCCCAAAACAGGTGTCAGTATAAAAAATAGCACTGCTCCACCTGCCAAGTTATGGCTTCTCGACCTATGAGCACTATGGTTTGCAGAAGGACATCACACAGCCACTATATCTCAGACTGGTTTACTTCTCCTTTATAATTCATGATAACAGAAGAAACCCCTGCTGTTTAGCACCCCCCTTGGTCATCGCCTTGGCAGCCACCTACTGTGCCTAGTGTTTGCAGAGTTCCTGTATCTAATGAGCTTGCTTTTTCTAAGCTGAATATAGACTTTCTGGCTGTAGGTTTGCACCCATGGGTCAGCTGAGGGCCCATGTCCAATGAGCCACTTGTACACCTGTTTGCGATGAGATCCCACATGTGCATTGGCTGAGAGGCAACATTTCAGGCTTTTTTCATCTTAGGCCATGTGTGAAGGCCTTGCTTGGTTGCAGCTGGGACTTTGTGAATGGTCCTAGGTGCATTGGGCCTGGGATAGTATAGGCATAGGAGAATGGGCTGGGCATTGGGTGATGTGTCAAGTGTCTCGTCTGCTTCATGACCACTGGGAGAGTTATGTGCTGGACTTCATTGCAGTAGGAGAGACTTGTTGAGTTAGAAGTGGAGGCAGAGGAGTGATGGGTCTGGAGAGGGAAGCAAGACCTCTGGTGAGCAGTGAGTATTCCTCGCTTGAAATTGATTGCAAGTTGCAGGCTCTGGGCGTTACCAAGATGCCTGGCACGGACAGAAGAAACCACCAATTGATGTAGGACCTGAGTTTTTATGCAACATCTGGACGGGTGCTAGTTCTCGGTCCTGTTCCTGGTGTTTGTGTTGCAGAGCCAAGATCACTGTACTGTGTGCTACACATAGGGAGCACATGGCACGCTGCCATCTTCCCAATGCAGGCAAGAGTCAGGTTAGCTTGCAGGTTTGGAAAAGATGATGCAGAGTGTGCAATGTTGTCCAGAGACCCCCTACTAGGTCATCTGATCTGTGGCAGGCTCTTGACTTGGTGGCGCTGGTGTTCATGGGGTACATGTTAAGGTATGTGTCTGGAATGCAGTACCAGGGAAGAGGCATGAGTTCTAAGTAGTTTGCAAGGCTGGGAGGGGGGCAAATCAAATGATGTCTTAGAGAAGGGAGTTCGAGCCTCTTTTCACCAATGTGGTGTTGGCAAAAAGTTGATTAAGGAAGCCACATCCCCATGGGAGACCAAGTATGAAGAGACCTCCTACTCCATTTACATGTCACCAGCCACACTCTGCTGGGTGCCGTACACTTGGAATGCACTTAAAGAAGATGGTAATGTAATGCACTCTCTGATGGAGGCAAGTGGGCAATGCCAACTTCATTTTGAGCACATACATATTTGTTCAAGTTCTAGTTATAATAATAATATTTTATTTGTTTTTATTTCAAATAATGAGCTTTTACAAATAGAAAAACATTTCATTTATCATACAAGACAAGTTTAAATCAAGACAGATTATTTCATCAACTTCGGCTTTCGGGTTCTCAAAGTACAAATACAGATCCAGATCCAAATGCAAATGCACATTTCTTCTGCTACTTCGCCATCATACAATGTCAAAACACCTTATTAATTCACAGTGATAGAAACACAATAATGCAACACTACTTTGTTGTCCGAACGTTTCAAACACTTCAAAGCGCTTTAAAAACGGTGTCCTCTAATTCATTCGTTGACATTTTACAGTTACTTTTACTAGTTAGGTGTTTATATAACAGTGATCCGAGTCCAATTCGTGTGCTGTTCTACCTACTTACAACTTACACAAAGCGCACTACACAGTGCCTGCTAGGGCACTCAATAACCCATAAAGTGCAGTGGATCACATTGACAATGTTGTGTTCGACTCTTCAAACTCAAATTAATGTTGAAATATGGTTACAGCTTTCTCTACTTTAGGGAGTACTTCCTTCATCTGCCAGCCCAAGTAACCCAGTTGTTTTTTGATCCAACACCATAGACGGTACACTGCTATCTGAACTGACTCTGTGTCTGAATTTAAGCAATAATGCCAAAAAGCATTGGTTTTAATTGAGTCGTATTGGCTCACGTGGTCGCCCAGGGAGCACATGTACCATGTGCTCATTTCAGTACATTGGGTGAGGACATGCCTGGCTGTCTCTGGCATTTCCACGTTTTTACATGATCGCTACATGGTCCGCTTTTAATCTGCAAAAACTCCACTCTCTCCGCACGCTCATTACTTGCAAAGAAGTAGTCCAAGATTGATGATTTGTTTTTGATGGACCAGGTGTAATTTCCTGGGCATTCCTCTACAGTTCTGCCATTCAACATGCTAAATCCCCATTCTTTTAAGAAGGATAACGATTGTTTACCCTTGGTATCACCACTCCGCTTAATCACACTTACTGGGTACACTGACTTAAACGCTCCACTCCTGTATAAATCCCTACAACGCGCATTTAAATCCCCACCAATGATTTACAAATGTGTTACCTTGTGGAGAGCCAGTCGACTGATATAGAGTCAATTGTTTCAAACATTGGTTCCAGATTTGCTATAGCGGGAGACACATATATGTTAATGAAGAGCATGGTAGAGCGAACCTTACCCTTTCACACCCCTACATCTACAGCCAGTATATTTTCTGAGTCAGCAAGCATATTTATACTCTCTATTAGGAGATGTTGCCTTACACCCACAATTAGGCCACCAAAGGGGTGGCCACGAGGGCCCTTTACCGCCAGCCTCTGGAACAGCGTGTACCCCTCTAATGGTATGGGGTTTGTTAGCCACGTCTCCTGCAAGAATAGTACATCATACTCGCACAGTAGAATTAGCGAGTCATTTTGTCCAAGGAAGTGATTGTGCCCTTGGGTATTCCAAGATGCCAATGTCACAGTTCATTTGGGCTCTGTCAGGTTTTTCATCAGAAAACATTTTAACCATTCCCAGCCCTGTGCATCGTCTGTAATGGCTGGTTTGGGCTGTTCCCCGCCTCCACCGGAGGGTGCACCCAGCATGTCACTTTTTAGGGCCTGCGCAAAGGACTGTGTGGCTACTTGTTTCCTGAGGGGGACGTGTGTTAGACAATCCACCTTGTAGCCCACCCTCAGAATGGATTCCTGATGTGATCTAATTAGGGCCGTCACTTCTGATGACACACAATGTACTTGTACGTAATTTCCGTCCTCGGATACCACTGGTTCGACAAAACTGAAGTCCACAGATGATAATAGGCGTAGTGCCATAACCTGGTTACAGATTAATAGTAGGTCTGGCATATTTGTTCTTTTTTCTGTGAAGGTCGAGGGTCCCCGACCCAGGGTGAATATCGTTCCCTCCGGGTTCATAGGCTTTCCAGCGCCCACTACCTCTTCTACTTCTGGGGCTGGCGTCGGGGCACACCCCCATTGGGTCAGTGGGGCTGTAGTTGGTTCACTTCATCCATGGTGAGTTGCATCAGCACCATTTTGCTAGCGGTGTGGGGGGCTGGTACTATCCTTGGATATTTACTTCCAATGGGTTCTAAGCTGTTTTGTCCATCACCCACTAACCAACGTGTTAGTGTGCCTGCTGATCTCCTTCGCTGCTTTTGTTTCTGGCCGGCTTTCCTCTCTACTTTCCCTCTGTTCCATGCATCCGAAGAAATAATAGTTGAGTTTAGGGGCGCTAGAGAGAGTGTTTTAATTAGTACCGGGGAGATTGCATTTTGGCTCACCACATTCCCAGGCACGTTTAGCCAACCCTCGTTCCTTCCTTGTCATGTAAGTTGATGCTTCTGGCAAAACCTCCTCCACTAAGATCGATGCTTCGGACCTCCCCTGTTTTGACTGCCTTTTTGGTGTGTAAACAGGCGAACAGGATTCTGACTGTTCTACCGCTCTGCGGTCTGGTGGAGGATTTACATGTCCCTATGTTTTTGTTCTCTCATCAAGGGTGCCTAATATCGTGCCCTGTTTTTGCATATTACTCCACACAACTTTAGCAGAAATTTAACTGCAAAATGCAGCACGTCCGTGGAGGTTTTGTTAATGGAGCTGACGACGGAAAACGTCCTCAAAAATGGAGGAGGCAGCAGGGTAACCCTCACCCGGAAGGGCAAAGGAGCGGAACGGCGCCAAAATCCGAATGGCCCAAAAGCCCGCGAAGGGGAAACAAAAGGAAAGGGATATAAGCAGGCGGGACCAGGGACCAGGCATCTCGCTCTTGCACTGGGACCCGGTCGCCGCCATCTGACAAGTGCAAGGAATTTCGTTTGTGCCATGTAGGTCCTGTACTGTTCCGTGCCAAAACACGGAACAGTACAGGAGACGCGAAAGCGGCTGGCTCTCTTCTTGCGGAGACGGTAAACCAGGGGGCCAGAGGGGAGGGCATATATGTCCCATTTCTGTCGTTGGCTCGGCAGAGGGGGTTGCATCTCCCTATTTGGTTGGTACTCTCGCCCACACTTACCACTGTGGCTGCCTGCAGCGAATAGCACATTGCCAGCAATGAGTTATTATCGATGTCTCCGAAATCGGTATTAGATCCGTTTAAGATGGCACCTCTGGCTGCGTTTCCTGTGGGTACAACATGCGTCTTCACTCCTTTTTCAGGCAGATAATAGTTGTTTTGCCTTCCATAGCCTCGCGTCATGGGGGAATCCTCATTTACTACAGCTGGGATGTTTCGCATACGGGATGCTGAGTCAGGCTTAACCTTTCTAGGATTTTTGATACGTGATTTTGTTTCGGCTTTACCTGGCATCTCGTTAAAGCAGTAAGGTCTTACTTTGTCATCAGGGTCTGCGTCCCTTGGCACCTCAGCCACTGCAACACTGCAATACTCTTCTGACTGTACTCCACGCAATGCGCTTTAAACTGCCTCCTGGGTAATATAGTGTTCACAGTGTTTAAAGGGCCATTACTCAGAGTTCTTTTCCAGCGTTTTCTTGCAAATTCAGACCAATTCAGAACAAATTTATAGGACCAGTAGAAAAATGCTGCACAGTCCCCTGTAACACTCTTCTGACAGCACTCCGTGCAACTCTCTTCGTTGCCTCCTGTATAATATAGTGTTTACGGTGTTTAAAGGGCAAGTACTCTGAGTTCCTTTCCAGTATTTTGTTGCAAATTCAGACCAATTCAGACCAAATTCAGAGGACCAGCAGAAAACGCTGCAGTCCACCGTACCACTCTGCTGAATGAACTCAGCGCAAAGCGCTTCACGCTGCCTCCTTGGTAATATAGTGTTCACAGTGTTTAAAGGGTGTGAGAAACCTGAAGGGGTCTCACCCGCTAGTCCCCGGGGATCTGTCATCCAGGTGGCCAGGACATGGTCATCGCTATTGGATCCAGTTCCTGGGGGTGGACCAGCACGGGAGGATCACCTGGATAAGGGGTCTTAGGAGAGTGGAAGTGGGACACCGAAGGGTGAGGCGCGGTATCCCCTTTCCTGTAACACCTTCTCCCCATCCTACCAGGATGCCTGGAAGTTCAACCGCCCACCGCCCAGGCCCGGCTCCAGGAATTTTCATCTGGGTGGGCCAGGGTTGTAATCAGGGGGGCCCACCCAGATCCGTGATCCAGCAAAAAATGTCTTCCAGATCCCCAAAAATACATTTGCACACCTCTATAAAACACTGTACATAGCAAAAGAGAAGCAAGGAAAATAGTGTTGCAACATCAATCTACCCATCTTCCCTTCCCATCTGCTCTCCCCTTTCTGTTGTATCTGATCCTCCTTCACCTTTCACTGTCCAGTCACCTTCCTTCAGCTGCCCTAACCACCTTTCCAATGTACCTCCCCTCCCACCTATTCACACCAGCCCTCAGCATGCCTTTCCTGGACTGGCTTGGGAGGACTAAGGGTGATGCCTCCTCCTCTTCCTCTGAGAGGGCTGAGCAGTGAGGCCCCCAGTCTTTGTACCATCTCAGATGGTGTCCGCTACTACCAGCAGGCCCAGAGGAGATGCTTGTGGTCCCTCCATCTTGTTGTGAAAGAAAGAGCCCCCCCCCCCGCCCAGAATACTGAAGCAAGGATTAGGAGATTTTGTTTCCTACAAAATTACATTTTTTTTAACGTCTTTACATTTCAAGAACAGAACTTACCATGTCCAATCAATACAGGTAGTCTTGTTGATCTTAATATTTCGAGCACAACATATCCTCCAATAACGTACACATGTATACAAACCTCCTTTCACCCACCCATTCCACAACCTTCTCTCCTCTCCTTTCCAACAGAACCCATACATTAGTCCCATTCTGAATGTCTCCCATAAATGGTGCATGTCCAAAATTCCAATTTAAGCACAAAATGTTATTTTTTGTCGCATTTTTGCAGCACATTTTAATTGAGTTGAGAGTGCAAGGGAGTGCTAGGGCTGTAAGGGCTGCATCAGGAGGCAGACAGTGCTGGTTGAGGGGTTTGCGACCTCCTGGTATCGCTCCTGGTGGGGCGTGCTCCTGTACATCATTGTCTGGTACATACTGTTTACATACTGGTTATAATATGCAATTGTCCATGAAGACTCTTTGATGTGTTTACTTTGATTTGCTATTGAGTGACAGAATTGTATTCAATAAATGTGGCCTGGATATTTTCAAAGTTAGATATGTGTGTGTCCTAAACCCTGTGCTGCCAATCTATTAAACCATGAGTGAGGCTTTTTGGAATAGATTGTAATGCGAACTGAACCACTTCTAGGGGCACTCAATTTTAACAGGTAAGGCATAGTGAAATAAAAAAATATGCCCACGATCACACACGTCAAGTGGCAAAGCCATGATTTGAGCCTAACCTGAAATTCAAATACTTGACCACATATCTTCCGAGCTCAAGTTGATACAAGTAATGTTGAAGTTTGGCTTTGAATACTTAAAATAATACTAGATTGTATACAGATTATTTAAGAAATGAACAAGTCACATGATAAAGCAACCTGACAATGTATTCGTCATTGTAGAAACATGTTTATGAAAAGATTAAGGGGGGGCATTTTGTTTTGAAACCTAAATTGCACAGATCAGAATTCTCTGTTTGCACTTTTTTGCAAAAGGGGCCATTCATTAATATTAATGGTTTCCACCATGGAAAAGTAAAGAGTAAAAAACAGGAGAAAATCAACTTTGCTCTTTGCTTTACCACTACGTGTCTGGAAAAGTGTAAATCACTTCCGCAATTAACGATTGTGGGAGCCATCCACAATGGATTCCTTTGGACTCTGCCATCTTTTTCCAGGTGTAAAAGTCAGGCAGGCCCCATAGGAATCTATTGGTTTTCCGCCAACATAAAAATACATGCTGGTGGAATACCAATCGGATTTGGCAGGGGGCCCTTGTTAAGTCTGTTCTGCTCTCCAACTTCACCTGTCAAATCATACACAATCCTGCAGCTCATTTAAAAAAATGGAGCTACATGCATTTAGCGTCACTTCTTCCACTCCACTTGACCTGGAAAAATATCCCCTATGACTGTAGCTTTATTTTCCCCATCCTGAATGGAAGCCTACAAGCTCCAGCATATAAATTAATGAGAATTTACACAAAATCTCATACAGATACAAAGTGAAATGAAATGCATGACAAGGTTATTGTTTCACACAGCTTGTTCTGTATCCCCTTACTTACTAATCACCCAACAATCTTAAATAGCTTCTTAAAACCCTAAATACTTGTTTTTAAAAGTACCACAGCAATGGTCACTGCCTTTTTACCTTTTCTCATCTCTGATCACTTCCTCTTGTAAATAATCTGCTTCTGAGACATGTTAGAAAGATAAGATATCACTGGTAGGGCCTGATCAACCCTGCTGTTTGTATTTGAGGGGAGAGAGTAGAGAGGGGAGAGGGGGATTTGCATTTGTCCCTTGTCCAAATGTTAAATCCACCTCTGATTGCACTCTTTTGAAAATATTTAAATACTGCATTTTAGTTCTAAAAGATGCACACCTTTTATACTTTGCCCACAACATTATAGAAAATGCTCTTTTTGTTATTTTACAGGTGTTCATATTTCATTTCCGGCACTGCCTAAACACCCAGCACCTAGGATTTACATCATAACTTTCCAAACAAATACCACAACACACATGACATATTCTGTTTGCATGCATGTATGTTTACTCAAACAGAATGAGGTTATCAAGTCAGTACTTATCAGTTTGAATCATGAAACGTTCTGTCAGAGTAGACTAGACTTCCAAACAAAGATACATTCTATTTAGGTCGGAGCCCCACTGGTAAGTATACATGAGAAGATCTGAAACTGGTCAATACTTGCCAACCTAGCCTCATCATTTTCAGGTAGGGCCTTGTTGGACCAGCTCAGTGAGGTTCAGCTTGATTCCCTAGTCGTAGCAAGCAAGATACCCACATCTGGGCATATACACATTCACTGAGGGAGACAAATGGAAGCCAAAATGCATTGGCAAAGCCAACGTCTTGGGCTTTTGATTAGGGATGGATAGGCATTTGCCAGGCACTGCCATAAGGGTACCACCTGGCCATAAGATGGGAACAGCTGGAAAATGTTGCCAGTAACTGGGCATACCTGGCAAATGTCTGCTAATACCTATATAGAAGCCAAAACGTCTGGCTTTGTGATTGCTTGTTTAAGACGGGACTTCAGTGCAAGTCACAGAGGCGTTGACAAATATATTGCTTATTAAATCAACTGGCTGAAGAGCCACATTAAGAGAATTTTACTACACCAGGAGCTCATTTACGGAGGCAATTAAGTAATTAAACACTCAAAAGAATGCTTAGATATAACACTGGCAGGCCGTATACAGCAACATGTTTGGTGTTACTTTGTGATAGAGCTTGCTCAAAGAGTTCTAGAAAGGTTAGGTTTTGGTGGTGAGGCATTAACATAGCCATGGCTAGTCATTAGGTGGGTAAATGACCAGACAAACCCATAGGATGTCTGTTTATCCTCACATTTTATCGCCATCCTATTTGTGTTCCACTGCATGCGTTCTGGTTGTACCTAATAGGTAAAAAGTATCTGAATCAATTAGAACCACCATCATTGCTCTGGCCAGCCTTCCATACCATTGTTTGCATATCAGCCTTGGCCTTGTCACTAATCTCAGAAGCCCGTCCCAAATTGCTAGACCACTTGGCCTAAAAATCCATCTGGTTACTTGTGTTCCAGTGCAGATGGAACACGGCCTAGCAATTGAGATGAATTTTACCTTTTGGTGGCAGCACCAAGAGTCATTTGCTAATGGCGTGTCCCCTTCTCAAATCACACAGACATACTACATAATTATGGCATGAAATGTTGCGCAGAACAATGGTAGTGGTAATGTTTAGTTCAAAGCCTTGCATTTATCACTTTTTTATTTTACTACACACTCCTCCTTCCTCTCCGATCGACCCTCCCACGTCCAACTTGGGTCCTTCCTCTCCTATATCTCTATCTCTACCTGTGTTGTTCCCCAGGGGTCTAACCTCTCTCCCTGGTGGTTCAACCAATACCTGGCACTTCTTGTCCACCGCATTGCCTCTCTCTGCCCCAACTTTCAGTGCTATGCGGATGACACTCAACTAATTTTCAGGCTCCCTTCTGCCACCTCTTCTCCTTCTCTCATCTCTGACTAACTGTACGCCATCCAGGAGTGGTGTGCAGCAAATGATTTCTGCCTTAATGTCAGTAAGACCGAGATTCTCCTCATCGGCACACCGGCTGCCTCCTTTCCTGTCACTCTCTGGCCAGCCTCTCTTGGCCCTCTTCCTGCTCCCACCTGTGAGGATAAAAACCTTGGGGTCATCTTCGACTCCACACTTTCCTTCTCTCCTCACATCTCTGACGTCTTTAAGAAGTCACACTACCAGCTGCACCTCCTCTGAGGTATTCTTCCTTTCCTCGCCTTCCCCCAGAAGCTCACTGTCTCCAGAGCTCTGGTTCTCTCTAGGCTGGACTACTGCAACAGCCTCTTTCTAAATCTGCCTGCCTCTACTCTCCGCCCTCTGCAACTCATTCAAAATAGGACTGCAAGACTTGTCCTTGGCCTCAAGCCCAGGGATCATATCCCTCCAGGACTGTAATCCCTGCACTGGCTCCCAGGGCGGCAATGATTAAGTTCAAAACCCTCTGCATTGTCCACAACTCCTTCTGGGGCCTGAGACCTGAATACTTTCATCTCTCTCTTCCTAAATATCTTCCTTCTCAAGCTCTTCGCTCATCCGCCGCCAACTCCCTCAGGGTTAGTCCCTTCTCCAAGCAGCGAGTTGGTGGTAGATCTTCTTCTTCTGCTGGGGTCTCTCTCTGGAACAGCCTCCCTGAAACTTGTGGAGAACCATCTCTGGTTCCCGAAGCACCTCGGCACCTTCCTCTTTGCTTTTGCTTTCTCTCCTCCTCTCCCCTGCTGATCTCCTGGCTGAATCTGTAATTGCACTGGTTACCCGCCTACCCTCTGATCTCAGGCCCAGGTCCCAATCCCGCCAGTTGCACACCTGTGCTGCCCCCCTGGCAATCATTGCACTTGGGGACTCTTTCTGTATCCCTACAGCCCCTACTAGCACTTGTCTCCTGATGTCTGCACTTACCCTGCACTTGCCACCAGCTGGCCGCACTTTTATTTATTGAATATATTTTTTTACTGTTATCCTGTGTACTGCACTGCCCCCTCCCCTTTCCCCCTGCACTTTTTCCCCTTCCCCCCTCCCCTGCACTTGCGCAATCTCAATGTCACCTGGCCTAGTAGGATCGTTGTCTCTGTCTTCCCCCTGTTTCCCCTCCCCTGCCTCGTTGCGCCTTGAAACACTTGTGTATAGGCGCGTTATAAATGCCATATCATATCATCCCAGCCAGAATTACATTTTTGTTACTACCAACATTATCTTTTCACTTATACTCAAGAAGTAAATGCAGCAGAATATATACTTAGAATGTAATTTGTAAGGGCCCCCAGTCAGTTGACGCACCTTTTGCAGAAATATGTGTTCAAGCAACTTTACCTGCCATTTATTGTTTTATATATTGCACCATTTTATTAAACATGACGTAAAAAAACACTATATTCCCACAAAAAATAAACATACTTTAAATTACAGAAACCAAAATTGTGATTTTAGGTTTGAGAAAATAGTTGTAGGCAGCCTGCTTCAATAAGTCACACTTAGAGGTGTGAATGGTCCCCCATCTCCCTGGTCATTTGTACTTTTATGACTGTGAGGCATAAATCCTTGTTTAGGGCAAGAAAACAAATCCTGGCCAGGTCTCCTGCAATTCAGCCTCTCAGAATGATATCTCTGAGGTTGCAGCTGAATGTTTACAGTGACATCCGCCCTCTCACCCCCTCAGTTACCAGTAGTGTATAACACCACTGACATGGCCTTCTTTCTAGGGGGGCCAGAGGCTGGCTCTGGGGGGGCCTGGCGCCCTTGGCCCCCCTGCTGGAGCCGGGCCTGCCACCGCCCTTTCCCGACACAAACACTTTCTCACAGACAGTTCATTGTGAGCAACAATGGACTAACACCAGAGCTGTTTACCTGACATGTCCCAACACACTGGCCAGGCAAGGTCAGGCAATAACTAATCATTACACACACCTGACTCCCATCACACTTCCCCACACAGATAAAAGGCAGAGCACGAAAGCAGACTTTGAGCGAGGAAAAGCACACAAGGTAGCAGCAGTTACAAGATGCCGATTTAACACAAGGAGAAAGGTGGCGAGACTAGGGAGTGTTGCAAGGAGGGAAGTGCCTTCACCTCTAGAAATCGTTACTTTCATGAGCCTTGGAGAGTGTGAAGCCTAAGACCAGGAACTGACGCTGATCTATCCAGCACTGTGCATCAAAGGTATCCGGGGCGCTCCCGTATTGATAACCCATGCCGGGAGAAGTGATTGTCACTGTGGTACTGTCCTTGGATCCTGCAAGAAAGCCAGGCTAGTAAGAGCAGCACAGCCAGTGAGTCAGTGAGTCAGAGGAACTGATACGAAATCAGCTTGTGTTTGAACCAAGGTTCCAAGCGGCAACATTGTATGAAGAAATCCACAAAGGCCAGTGTTTGAAACGCATGTAAAGAGAGGCGCAAACAAGTGGAAAAAAAATGTACTTTGAAAGGCAAAGTAAGATACCTTGTACAGAGTGGTCCGGCACCACATGGGCGCTCATTCGAAGGACTCTGTTAGGTATCCAACTGAATGGTAACTATATTGTAAAAAGGAACTTTATATCAAAGTGGTCCTGCAATGGGTCAAGCTAAACCCTTTGCACATTCCAACGTCTTCGATAAATGTAGAGTGAACTGCAATTGTCCGAGCCTGGCTGAGGGAGACTAATCGGATACAAAAAGGGATCTGAGCCCAGCTGAGGGGGACCCTGGGTGAACCTTGAATCACCCAAGAAGGAATACTTTTGGAAATCATAAAATAAAGGGACCTGAGCCCGGCTGAGGGGGATACAGGAAGCAACACCCAAATAATACAATTATAAGAAGAAAAGAACCTTATATTTTTGTTTTGTACATCAGGCCCTCCGAATCTAGAGACTTTGATGGAAAAGAGACTTGAGCGCAAAAGCCCTGATACTGGAATTGGAACAGTGTCCTTGTGTCAAGGAAGCCAGAGTGTGTGCTTGGCTCGAGTGAATGGCTTTGTGCCGTGCTGAAAACGTGGGGAAGGGAGGCCAACTGCCCGAACATCCTAATTTATCATTTTGTGAACACTTCTTTCTTTTTCATGAATATTCCACCGCACTATTTTAAATTAGCGGTAAGGTTGGCAATCGTTTTTTTTTAGTATAGGCCCTTTTATTTTGACAAGACTCCACTAGGACTGCATTCTTTATTATTTGATGGTCGTAGCTTGCGCCCATCTCAGATTTAGGTTTAGGTAGGAGTTCATCAAACCCCTTTGAAACTTCAATAAACACCCTTGAACCGTGGTCACTTGTGTCTGTCTTCGATACCATGCCTTCCTATGGTGTCGGTAGTGGGATGCGACTCAATTGAAACAAATTGGGGAACCTTACAATTTCAGAAGCTTAGTCATAGAGCCTCCAACCCCTCTGTTGCTACGAATGAATCCATATGCTTTGATATCTGTAGCAGTAGCGAGGCTAATATCCCTCCTGGGAAAAGAGGAATGATTCCCACAGACTTGGTTTTAATACCCCCTCCTGGGCATTACATAAGATTGGCCCCGAAATCTGGCCTACCTTGGAACTTCGGTATACACATTGTAGCAGGCGTCATCAATCCTGACTTCTGGGGAGACATAAAGGTTCTCTTACAGAATCATGGATAGATTCCATTTGAAGTACATCATGAGGACCAAATTGCCTAATTTTAATGAAAGTGAACCAGACAAAACAGAAAGAGGTACCATAGGCTTTGGGGAAGCTGATAAACCTTCTAACATCGAAGGGAGAAAGGGGAGAAGAGCCTACCATCTATCCTGGCCTGGCCTTTGCCCAGCGAAACGATCCAGCCCTCGCTGAAGCTTTTTTGCAAGCTATTCCAGATGCAGAAGGTATAGAAAAGAGGAGACTTTTTTCTTCTTAAAACAGGGGTTGCTATGTAGAAAAGAAACATCTATAGAAGGCTTAGGTAAAACACAGATAGTAATCCCCAAAACCCACCGAAAGATCGTACTAGAGATAGGGCACTTGGGACATTCCAAAACCTAGGCACATATCAGTGGGAAGTTTTACTGGCCAGGTATCCACGTGATATAAAAACCTTTATCCAGACATGTGAAATATGTCAAAAAATCAAGACTCATATCCCATTGACTGCCCCTTTGAATCCTTTACCAATCATAGAAGTCCCTTTTTCAAGAATCGGGATGGACATCATTGGACCTTTAGAAACATCTAGACTGGGCAACAAATATGTCCTTGCGATTATTGACTATGCAACCAGATACCCTGAGGCATTCCCTATGCGGAACAATGCCACCTAAGAAATCCTAAAACACCTCCTACCGTATTTTCAACCTAACTTTTCTGAAGAGTTGTTTTATTTTGTTTTCCAAAGTGAACCAATCCATGGGGTTGGATGGTACGAATGATAAACCTTTTTCTAGAACAGATAGTTCTTCTGTGCAGAAGGTTTTTGCAGATAGGTTGAATAGGGGAATAATCGATTTGTCAGTTACCTCCATCGGGTTCTTCTGTGTGGTCTGTGTGGTCACCCTATGGGGTAGCTGTATGGGTCTTGTTGGTGGGGACCCCAGGGCTTTTGTACTTAGAGGTAGACATTCTATGTTACATCAAAAAGGTTTATCGTATGGTACTGAATACTGCTCCTATGGAGGTGCTAGTGTGTAGGTCGCAGTGGGCGGGTGACGTTGTAGCGGTCTGGAGGATAGGAGGTGGCAATATATGTGCTTCTATACTAAGAGAGTGACCATATACACTAGGTTTAAGCTTAGATTCAAGCTTATACAATTTAACATTCTCCACCATGCTTATATGTCCCCAATGGTTCAGAAGAAATTCAATGACGCTAACGATGGCAGCCTCAGATGCAAAAGGGATAATACTGGCTTCATACACGGCCTGTTGGAGTGCCCCTTTTCTGGCAGCAGGTAGCTCACCGACAAGGCGTATGATTAGCCATGAAGTACCTGCTGATATTTTCAGTTGTCTATTTGTGTGTCTTCCATGGATCTCTAAGGGTGGGAGGAAACTACTTTCTATTGGTATGATCTTAGCTAAATGCTTTATTTTGTTGCTATGGTCTAGCCCTGTTGCACCAACGGTTGGGAAATGGCTTCAGGACCTGGCATGGTGCTGCGATGTGGAACAGGTCTATTTCCAAATGTGAGATATGTGGAACCTGCTGCGAGTGTTCTTACGTGCAAGATAACCTTCTAATGAAGGTGATGTGAGAGAGGTGAGGGGGGTCCTGTGGACTGTCAGGATTTTTTCATTGTTGAGGGTATTGTGTTTGAGATGCAAGGACTGTGTTTTCTATCTTGCGGGTTGACCCTGTGGTTTGTTCCTATTGGCTTGCTACTGGGGGTAGGGGATATGGCCATTCTTTTGTTGGGTGACATGTGATTTTCTGCCTTTCCATACCACAATGCTTGGACTGTATTTCTGCTGTGTTTGACTTTGTCGTTGGTTGTGATCTATGTCCACCTGCTTGAATGTGTGTACATAGCTGGAGTGACTGTGTCAGATGATTTGTGACAGTGGTATCAGGTAATATTATCGCCACCAAAGATATCGCCGTACATATGGTCGTCGGGAACGGCCATAGGCGATATTTTTGGTGGGGATAATTTATGGGGTAAATAGATAGGGTGATTGCGGGGGTATCCCCTGCTCCCTTTTAAAATATATGGGGGTTGCGGGGGTGTCCCCCGCAGGTTCCACGACAAAACATCCACCGCAACTTCACTGTCACGGTTCCATGTGATGATATCGCCGCAAAAAATAGGCAAAATGTTTGTACGGCGATATTTTTGCAGCGATATTATCACATGGAACCGTGACAGTGAAGTTGCGGTGGATGTTTTGTCGTCTGTATGGAAGGAAGTGTCAATCTTAATGTATCCTGTCCTGCTGGCCATCTATTAACACTGAGAGAATGTTAATGAACGTGTGTGACTGACAGCTAAAGAGAAGTTTGATGAGTACTTGTCTGTGAATTTTCTGAAGGTTTCACTTGGAGTCCTGAGGTGGAGTGCATGAGAATGCTGTGTGGTCTCCCTATGTATATAGTCAAGTGTAAGTGGAACCCTAACTACCTGGACTTTTCATCAAAGAGGTTCACAGCTGGTATGTGTCTGTAGTAACCACCTATCCTCTTTTAATTTACTACACATCGCTATCCACATAAATTACATCATGTCCTTTGGCTGTTATTTGGGCACCAAGCATATCTGCAAAGCATAAGTTGTTCTCACTGTTTGACAGAAATGTTGTGTTTTTTGCAGTCACTGGAGAGCTTTGGTCAAAAAGGCTTGTGATGTTGTATGATTGTCCTCAGGTCTGTAAATGTTGTCTCTCTTGCCCAGACAGTGTATGGATTAAGGCACTACCACCCAGAATATATTGAGAAGCCCCCACAGAACATGCAATGGTTGTCATCATTGCATCAAGAGCATTTGCCAGAATAGACATCTCACATTTTCTCATAGATTAGCTGGGTAAGAAAAAGAGGCCAAGTACAGAATAAATAAGGGAAATTCTCTTCTGATAGCTGGCAGTCTGGGTGTAGTAAACCACAAACACGTTCCTTCTGTAATGGGACATGGGTCATGTTGCAAGCCAGAAGAAGGACTAGGACAAGAAGACATGATTTTGACATATTTATTTAACTTAAAGAAAAACGCCTTTCTAGCAATGCAGCTAAAAGGGGAGTTCCCTTCCTATCAAATTCTACTAAGGTGCTCATCAGTAGTCAAAATAAAAAAACATGTGTTCTGTCCAAACCTAGCTTCTAAACTAGCCTGCCACTTACGAAAACACAAAAGAAAGTTATACGGACTATACTGCCTTCAGAGTCGTCTACTCTTGACTTCTCTCAAAGTTCCCCAGGAGTCTGTCCTGGTTTCAGATTCAAAGTTTACCTGTGGTCTTGTCAAAGTTCAACAAAAAGAAGAAACTTTCCGATTTTGTAACTAAACATCTCAGGTTCCTGAAAGGATCCAATGTACAAGGTGTCTTAGGTGAAGGGATACCTCCTTAATCCCTCCATACCACTTGGGTGGATTTGCATTGTGTTCCTCTCTTTGTTTCTCTTGTCTTTGTATAACACTTGTCTTATGGAGGCCCTCTGTTTCCGTTGGGTTTCCTGACCCCAATGTTTTATGAGCTGTTTTGACAATCTTCAATACTCAGCTATTCGGGGTTGCTGTGCCCCTCACTATTACTTATTTCCTTCTTCCCCTTTGGGCTGCTATGCCCCTGTTGTGTATTTTAGGAGATTCTTATGCCTTCTCCTTTCATTCCCTGGTTTACCCAGCTCCCTCCACTATGAGCAACCCAGGTATCTTCTTCCCGTTGGGTCTGCTGCAGCGAGGTGGTGTCTGGTCAACAGTGGCAGCGTTCTCCGCACTTTTCAGCTCTTCATCACTGGACATGAGCATGCTTTGCAGTCCGTTCTTTCAAGCGTTTCTCTTCATTTCGTTCTCTTCATTGTGAGCAGAGGACTTGTTCCTTCCTCGCATTCTGGATTCGCCATAGTTTCTTGGGCACACCATGGCTTTTGCACGGTCACACCTTCCTTTTGACAACTATGCGCGGCTCTCTGCTCCTCTGGTGGCATCTCCTTACTCCTCCTTTCGCATTCCACACTACAGCTCACTTTGATGTGAAGCGCAGTCCTGCCCCCGTGTAACGTCTTCACGTTGGGGATTCACCTCTTAGTACAGCTTCTTCTCCTCCTCGATTCAAGGGCAATTGTGCATTTATTCTCACTCTGGGATTCAGAGGGGACATGTTGTTGATTTGTGTCTGTTAAGTTCACGTGGAAACTAACATTGTCTTGAGCCAAACAAGTAAAGGCACTTTCAACATTGTTTTGAGTTTCACACCTGAATGAAATATCATCTTCTTGGATTCCTATATATGCAGGCACTGCTTTCATTGTGGGTAGGTCCCCAAGGGAATAGGAATCCTTGTCCCCCTGAGGGGAGTCACTCCACTTGAGGTCCCGCTTTCCCAATTTCTGAGGGAGGGTTTTGCTTAGCGGGATCACATCTCTAGCCTCAAAGGGGGTGGCTCCCCCAATGCAATAAGGGAAGAAACCTCTAGATTCACCACAGTCACCATGTCATTTCCAGCATCTTTATTGTGACTACTAATTAAGATTTTCTATTTTTACTTTTGATAATGATTTGCATGTCATCTTGTTATGTATTTGCCATGGATAGTCTCAGACTCATCCATTGGTACCTTCAGAGTGACTAGTGAAAATATAGATTGCATAGTTCGCTATAATATTGGCTGAAGGCATCATGAGATGACAAGAACTGTACATTCTTTATCATATCCTACAAATTGCTATACATCATAGCATCTGAAATAGTAATGTGCTGCTCATCGCAGGTTGCTGCTAATCAACTGACAGCTACTGTGATCTCAATACATGCAGGGTGAACAAAGCTCATTGCCTTTTGGACAAGATTCCTGTGAGCACAAATCTTGATTGACTCTTCATGGATTTCATACGTGTTTATTTGATAAACATGTTGTATGGAAATCTATACTGAAGAAAAGAATACAAAGAAAAATACCATATTTAAAAACAAACACGTGAACTACATCCTGCACAAATCATTTGAAAAATACACTTGAGGGGAATTGTGGAATGTTAGTAGCCAATCTGACAATCTCCTCCATCCACAGCAGTCAGGATTCAGAAAAGCGCACAGCACTGAATCCGCTCTGTTGGACCTACAGACAGAAATGCTAGGACTCCTGGACAAAGGAAAAGCAGGCCTACTTATTTTATTGGACCTCTCAGCAGCATTCAACCTGTTAGACCATCAGAAGCTCCGGGAGGCCCTAGAATGTGTCGGAAACTGCTCCCAGGGTGCTATTGACTGGATATCCTCGTTCCTCCAAGATAGACAATCTAAAATCAAGCATCAACAACTAAACCAGTGGATTGGGGAGTTCCACAAGGAGCTAGTTTCTCCCAACTGTTGTTTAACTTGTACCTACGGTGCCTATGTACATTACTAACCCAACTTGGTATATTCTTCACAAATTTTGCTGACGACACACAGCTGGAGTTTGAACTCAGTGGCGATTATAACCAAGACAGTAATACATTAACATTCATCTACAACACCATCGAAGCCTGGATGAAGGTAAATTGGATGTGCCTCAATGGCACCAAAACTGAGCTCATGATCTTTGGCTCACGTTTGGCCAGAAAAAAACTGAATTCAGATTACGCCACTTTTAACATCAAGGAAACACCAATCATGGTGGCGGAAAAGGTTAAAACATTAGGAATTTACATACAGGCATCACTTGGAGCTGAAACCCAGGTAGCATACTTAAAAAGAAACTGCCAACACTACCAAACACTCCTGAGGAAAATTAGACCTCTCTTAAACAAACAAAACAGCACAACCATAGCCAGTGCCACGATCCTCTCAAGATTAGACTATGGAAACGCACTTATGCTGGGAGCTTGCAAAAAATGCATAAATCAGAGCCAAGTGATGCAAAACAATGCGGTTAGAACCATCACCGGCAAAACTAAAAGGGACCGCATTACAGGAGAAAGGAGAGACCTGCACTGGTTAGCCATAGATGAAAGAATCACATTTAAATCTTTGATGCTAGTTCAACACTCCACAAATGGAAATGGCTCAATGTACCTACAAAAACAACTTAAGAAATACGAACCAACATCAAATCTTAAATCCATGAAGAAAGGACTACTACAGGCCAAGCTATAAAAAAACCAAATGCATTAGGTAGAGCATGCCCTACCAAAGCCATCGCAAAATGGAACACCTTACCTGAACCCCTAAGAACTGAAGCAAACCTACAAAGCTTTAAAAAGAAACTAAAAACTTTCTTATTCAAATAATCATACACTAAAATGACAAGCTCATACTGATTTATCTATATATCTGTATTGTCCCGTCACCATGTCCCTTGTCTCTATGGAAAGCGCTCTGATGCCTGCGGGCTGCAGTGCTATAGAAATAAATCAAATTAAAAAATAACATTAAAATACAATTAGCCCATATACATCAAAAGTATATGTCCAAAGTAACTGACAAGGCCTGAAATAAATCTTACCAGTTACCAGAAAGTATCCGGCAAATCTTTATTAAATGGAAAACAGGCAATTTGGGATGTAAAAGCACAGTGTGCTATAGGAGAATAAACATTGAATTTGGCCCTACATTATTTCTGTTCATTTCTTTACTGGACTACGATTCACCATTAGAATATGAAACCTAAAGATGCTGAAAATGCTACATTTTGACAGGACTTGGATTGCAAAGAAAATATTATAATACTGCCCTGTTTAAAGTGATCATTACAGTGTGGAAATAGGGAAAATAAAGAAATGCTACAACGTGAATAAAACAGTAACTTTGGCCTAGAAAGTAAAATTCCATGCCTCTTCCAACAGCTATATGACTGAGGGATTGCTTTCACATGAGAACAGTTTAAAGTCAGGCATTAAAGCTGGACTATAAAGCTTGATGACGCTTCCTGGATTCAGCAAAGGACCAAACTTTTTTTTCTTTGTTCTCAAAGACACCTTTTGCAGAAGAAAATAAATGCTCTATAAATACTAGGAATAGATTCTGAGCAGTGGTCTTCCCCCTCCGCAAGTAATCAGAAATTCCCATCAGCCAGGTCCTTCCAGCAGGATGCGATTCACACTTACTATGACCTGAAGTCTGGCATTTCTGACATGAAATTGATATAGTTTCTTGAGAAGGTGAGGACTGTGTGAACAAATAGCCCTGAGCACCCTAATTTCAAAGGGCCTTCTGACACTGGTGCCATGATGTTAGGGTCTCCCTGGGTCATGAATTGGCAGCTCTGAAGCCTCAAAGGAACTGATACCATTTGGCCGTTGTCAGGCAGGAAATAGAATGCCATTTCATATTGTGATTCATTCCATAATATGTAGAGATATAAATTCACCTACTTACATTTTTACTTTTGAAGGCAATGTCATAGAAACGTACTATAAAAAAATTAATTGGTGAGGGTATTGTTTTGAGATTTTTGCACAGAAACATTATTGGTTCATATATCCTAGCGTCTGTGCCGGCATGCCCATTATGTTGAGCTGGAAATAGAATTGTTGTATGAAAGTATCAAACAATAAAAAGCAAAAATCTGTCATAGGCACATCACGTGTCGTACCAAAATCAGACTAGCGTCATTGGATTCCCCTGAATGAGAGCAATCTGACAAACTAATTAGTAACATGATTGCAAGTGAGGAACTTGATGTTTCAGTAAACTACAGTTATTTAATGTAAAAATATCCATGATGACATCACATCAAATGGGAGGGAAACTGGGTTTAGAAGTTACTCCCGTTAAACTGCTCTCCTTAATACTTTGCCCAATGAGTATGAATATATCCATGATGACATCACATCAAATGGGAGGGAAACTGGGTTTAGAAGTTACTCCCGTTAGACTGCTCTCCTCAATACTTTGCCCAATGAGTATGAAGGGGATGGTTTAGTGTGATGTCACATTTGGAACATTATTCAATCACATACACTGACCAATTAGGTTAGAGATACGATACCCAAAAGTTCAAACCCATAGATTCAGTGGACTCCCTCGCTCACTCCCTAACTGGGAGTAACTGATTGACGGACTGACGGAAAGGTGGTAAAAGGGAGTACACAACAACAGAAAGGAGAATGTAACATATTGCTTTCCTTTGGAACCATTTTGGATTACTAACAGTGCACTGTAAGAGAGGCTCACCTGGAGTTAAACCCAGAGGCATTCTTCAGTAGAAAAGACAGCAGACATGTCAAATACAGAAGTAGAGAAACCGGGCTTTGAGAGGAAGTTGACCCCATCTTGCTGACTGGTGCCCACATGTTACTAAGAGGGAGAATGAAGCCAGTCCTTAAGTGGTAGCCCTAAGACAGTCAAAAGAAATGTTTATGTGAGTATAATGTCAGGGGGGAATATGATGACTGAAGGTAAATATACTGAGGTTCATAAAAATAATTTTGTTGAATAAATACAAATTGTGCACGCCTGATTTGGGGTCGGTGAACAATTCCCCTGAACTAGATTTTGCCTGATCAAAACATCCTACAAACAGCTGAACAAACACCAATCTAACATATGTCATGTCATCTCAATGTAAAGTTGACATATGGATACTTCTGTTACAATTCCAGCACTGGCAATGAGGGGAAGCATTTGTGGCACAAGGTTCAAGTGCATCTGCATCCGAAAGTCTCAATTTGCTTTTGTAATGTCCAATATTCTCAGATACCAACACCAGAGTTTTGCAGTTCAGCTATCTTTGCACAGAACATCCTTCTTTTAAAAACATTGTGTATTGATCTTCAAGAAACATCTGATGATATTGTCTCAAAAAGCAAAAGCGCAACTTTGCCTTCTATTATGTAATCAAACAACTGGGTCTAGGTGTTTCAATCGGTACCCAGTGAAATTATTGACCATTAAATGTTGCTTTACCTTTACCTTTTGGCTTCTGCACTGGATTTTGAGAATACTGCAAACAATGAGCCAATCAAATAATGTTAGTGTGCACCATTAGTAACAAGAGGGCAGTCATGTCAAGGGTGCCATGCTCCCCAAGAACAGAAATGGAAGTTTGGGGAATAATGATGACTCATAATGATTGTGTGGCCATCACCTTCTACGTAAGTAATCTGTGAGAGCAGAGAAGTGGCAGTGGTGGCTGGTCCATTTTATAAATGGATGGGGGAAAACATTTTCTATAAATATGCATGAGCAACCAAGCATAGCACGGGAGCCAGAGCAACCAAGGAGCAGTTCTGGGCTCCCCACCACCCTGAGACAAATGTTAGAATAATGGGGTAAACTGGTGCATTTTACAGCATACCTCCTGTGAAATACTGGGTAAAAAGGTACACAGTTTACATTTGGTTTTGTAAAGTAACACATGAAAATATCCAATAGATGCCAAATCACCAACATTGCAAAGGAGCATTTTCCAGAGCACTGTCCAATGCATTTCCATAATGCAGTTTACCCACGATAAATGCCAGTATTCTACCAGAATAAACCAAATGCTGGCTATGCCCATACATGTCCATATGGCCTGCACTAATATATGCCTTTATTCTCACATAAGAAAATACTCATGTTTGCTTTTCCCATAATGCCAGATATCGAAAAACCTGTCAATGATGGCTCTGTCAATATATGCCAGTGCTCCCTGTAAAAATATAAATTTGCCACATAAGAACACTCATGATGTTGCCTTTGTCTAATAGGGCAGTATAAAAGGCCATGCCATGGTGTGAAAACACATAAATGCTGCCTGCACCAATATCCCTCCACCCATAATGGAACACTCATCATCATGTTGACTTTGCCCATAATACCAGTAAAATGCTATGCCCATTGTAAGAAAGCATGTGCACACTGACTGCACCAATTAAACCCCCACCACATAAGAACATTTATCCGCAAGCTCGCTCTGCCCATAATACCAGTAAACATGTTATGCCATTTGTAACAAAACATGTGCACGCTGCCTGCATCAATAAACTCACTCACATAAGAATACAACCCCCACATAAGAATACTCATCAGCATGTTGGCTTTGCCCATGAAACCAGCAAAAATGCTATGTCCACTATAAGAAAACATGTACACAGCCTGCGTCCATGACCATTCCCCCCCGCCACCAGGCATATGGAAAATCATCATGTTGGCGTTCCTCACAATGCCAGTAAAAACTGCAATGCCAGAAAACATAGCCATACTGCGTGCACCAATGTAGGCCAGTATGGCCAAGCATGAACACTCATGTGGTTGGCTTCGTCCATAATGGCAGTAAAAAATGCCATGCCATGGTATTTGTATACACCAATATAGCTCCCCCTCCCCCGGACACAAATACAATTTATACACACACCCATACAACATACACACTATCTTATTCACACATGTATTCATACACCATACACACTATCTCATTCACAAGTGCACCCATAAACCATAAACACTATCTGATTCAAAGGCACAGCCATACAATATACACTGCATTCACATTTCACACAGGATGCACACCCAAACAGGCAAACCCTTGCACGCACACATTCACACATACATGCATTCATACATACATACAGACATTTATTTCTTACCTGCACGCCCTGGTCAAGACCCCAGGTGCTGCCCCAGCATTTTACTGCCTCCCACAATAGCCCTCCTATTCAGCACAGCATGCAAATGGGAACCAGGAATCAGTAAGTGCATCCTAGTTTCTGTACAAGCGTGGTGGAGCCGGCGCACCACAATCTCGCTGTCACAGGCCCTGCAAATGTGCGAGAGGCAAGGAGTGTCCACTTGGGTTTGTGCCTGTCGTTACCCAGCATGCATTCCCAAAGGGTCATGCAAGTCTGGGCAAGAAGAATGCCTCTGTCCTTGCATGTCCATTGAGTATGCAAACTGGGGAACCGTTGTAAAAGGTAAACCATGTTTCCCTATACAAGAAATTCAGCCAAGGGGTGCGTCCTCATTTACAGCAGGGTCAGTGCCCCATTGCCCATTGTGATCGAGCCACCTCTGTTTGTTGCAGCATTTCCCCTCAAGCTAAAGTATATTCATGCAACTTTAAAACTATGCCATGAATTAAAAGACTTTATTTTGGGGACACATGCTACTTGCAAGTTTCCATAATTTAAATGTCGGTAAATTCATAGCTGCAAACATTATCTAGAATATCTTGGAATGCTAGCAAAGACAAACTGCCCAATTTATTAAATTTCCATGCAATGCTGCACCACAGTGGTCAAGGCTCGCTGACATGTGCCAGAGTTGTTTGTCTAGTGCAGTTTCCAAGACCAAGATATGCCTACTGGCTGAGAATATGTGCATGTTAGGGGTAACTGCAAAGCACTCAACATATCAAAGATTGATAATGGTCATCTTATGTTATATTAAACTTACAGTACAAGGCTTTAAACTAATTGAACATTTTGGAAGGTCATTGCAGAACACTGGTAATTTGATGATACAAAAAAATGACCCTCCAAATTGGGGTCACTTAAAAGTAGGGCCGAAGCTGTGCCTTCAGTGCACTTGTGCAAAAAAAGGGTGTGTGTGTGTGCCCACCAATAGCTGCTCTCAAAGCCCTATTTTCCTTCTCTTCACCCTTCCACTACCACACGAGAAATAGGACTGGCAGCCAGATATTACACAGTGCAGAAAGCATGCATGTTTGCACAACCTGTCCCTCTACCCACGCAGCTTATGACTGGGGGAAGTAGCATCTGAAAACAGAGAAATCCATATGCATGGAAGTTCGCAGGTTGCATGGATCAAGCACCCATGATGCAACGATTCTTTCCAAATTAAACCTGCATGGACAGTGTTCTGAGAGGGAGCTTGCCCTGGCTATGCACATGCTGTTCATCTACCCATTTTAAGCTTGTTTGTAATGTTCTGAACATCATGGACCTGTAACCATTTGTATGAAAAGCTTTCACTGGCCTTGCACAAGCAAGTACTTGTGCCTATGTTTGAGGGAAACTTGCACTGGTCCCTGTTTGTGCGATACTTGAACCCGTTCATAAGAGTAGTTTGCAAAGGCCCTTGCTGGTAGTTACACTGTCAATGCTGTACTTGTGGATGTTTGCAAGGGAAACTTGCACTGGCCCAGGAATGCTTTAGATATTTGTGAGGGAAGCTTTCCGTGACCCTGCACATGCTCTATCTGTTTCTTAATGACACGTGCACAGGCTCTGCCACTGCTGTACATTTTGTCATTGTTGAGGGAAACTTGACCTTACCCTACCTAGGGAGTCCATGTAGCCAGATATTAGGGAAACGTGTATCAGCCTTGGCTATGCTGTAACTGTACCTACTTGGGCGACACATATTAATTGATTGGCCCTGTCCATTCTATACCTGCACCTGTTTCTGAGGGAAGCTTACATTGACCATGCCATGCTCTACATTTTCCAGAGAAGACTTGCCCATACTGAATTTCTTTCCAAGGTGGCTGCAATGAATTTAGGGAAAGAGATTACAGGAAGTTCAAACCAAAGTGAGCCCCTATCCTGCATAAAGACAGTTGTAGAGGAGGGCTTGGGCTCATTGTCTTGCATAATGCATAATTTGTGGGTGCACTCTTGGTAATGATTTTACATATACATCAACATTCCTTGCATGATTATGATCGCTTTAAAGAAGGCTGAGTCTATTTTGCCCTAAATGAAATCCCCTTGGGCCCTTTTTAGAGATTCTGCCTCAGACACACACATTGATCAGATGATTAGGGACGGGTTTGGTTACAAAATTGCCTTTTCTCTTGAATGCCATGCGATTGAATCTTTTGAGGGAGATGCTAGTCTCATTTGTGACCAGGATATCCTCAAAATCTTCCATCATCTCTAGTCAGACCTTCATGTCTCTATCCAGGCCTTCAATTGAGCCACCTACTTTTGCTTATTGGACAGCATAGGGCAGAGTCTGTGGAGCAGGAACAAGCCATGAAATGAACATTAGCTTGTATGCAGGGTTTAAGTACAGAGGGTGGGCAGTGTGTTATAGTGGGGGAAGTGGGCTGAGGTAGAGTGGGGTAAGCAGAGTTGGAAAGTGGGTTGAGATAAAGTGGATGAGAGGGGTGGGGTAAAGTGGATGAGAGGGTGAGGAAAGGTTGGGTGAACAGGGTGAGGTAAAGTAGGTGAGTGGGGATAAGGTAGAGTGTGTGAGCGGGGTAAGTAAGAACCTATTGATATAGAGTGGGTTGGCATGATGAGCTAGAATGGGGTGTGTTGGGTGAGGTCGTTTTTGATTAGCAGTTTGAGGCAGAGTGGGGTGAATGAGATGAGTGGGGTGACGTGCAATGGGATGATGGAAAGTGGGTGAGCGAAGCTAAGTATAGTAGATGAGCCGGGTGAAAGAGAGCGTGAGTAGGGTGAGGGGGAGTGGGTAAGCAGGATGAGGGAGAGTGCCTGAGAGGGGCAGTGTAGGGTGTCTGAGCAGGATGATGCAGAGTGAATGAGTGCAGTGAGGCAGAGTGGGTGAGCAGGGCAGATGTGGAAACATGGGGGAGCAGGGCGTGGTGGAGTGGGGTGAGGAAGAGTGGGGGAGCAGGATGTGGTGGAGTGGGGTGAGGGAGATTAGGTCGTGGGTGTGAGGGTGCATGGATGAGCAGGTTGAGGGAGAGTGCGTGAGTGGGAGTGCATGAGCAAGGTGAGGCAGAGTGGGGTGAATAGGGTCAGTGCAGTGAGGGAGAGTCACGTCAGGGAGAGTGGGCGAAAGGTAGTGGTAAACTGGGGGAGCCCAGTGAGGTAGATCGGGTTGAGAGACAGTGAGCAAGTAGGGGGGAGATGAGTGGGTCAGCGGGGTAAGGCAGAGTGGTTGATAACTGTGAGGAACAGTAGAGTACAGTACAGTCACTGAGATTTTAGTCCTCCACTTCCAGGCCAGAACCTGGTGAGCACAGTAGGCAGCCCCATTTCTTGGCCTGGCCGGTGCGGGAGACATCCCGGGGCACACAGCTAAATAGCTCAGGAGGTGGGCACAGTAAGGGGCCCACACAGAAAGCTGCCGGACAACATATTAAGCAGCCTGCTGTGCCAGGGAGCGCTGCTCTGCAATGTGCAGCTGGCTGATCTCTGTTGACTTGTTGACTGCGATGTGTTCCGAATATGCAAACAAAGGAATGCATATTCCAAACGCCGCATGTGAGATGCTATGGAGTCACACTACCTATGCCCCTTATTCTTTGTGTTGACAGCCTCTGTAGTGGAGCAATTTTTAAGTGATGGCTCATTTAACAAGCCATTGTTTTTATACAGTACGCGCTTGACATTTCAGTGTTAAGAACTGAACATGGGTCATTTTTATTCACTAGGCCAACACAAGTATCAGTCAGCTGATCAAACCTATGCAAAAGAGAATTAACGTGCCACACAGAAAAGTTTAAAAGTATTTTCTTTATTTTTGTGTCTCTTTATTTGGCACACAAACTTTTTTTTGTATATTACTGTTTAGTTACATATGGCACATCCCTGGGAAGGTTAACTTTATTTTTCTTGCTTACGTATTCTAGTGGCTGCTTTGGGACATGAACTAAATGCATCCTCTCAGCATCAAAGGTCTTTTAATTGTCTAAACAAGCTAGCCACTGCCTAGTGCGCACACCAGATGGCTCCTCAATGTCACTTGGCACCTTGATTAGGAAACTGGAGTGTGTCACCATGCAGACAGTAGTCCATGGCAAATCAATGCAGTGATGTGTGCAGCAATGATTTGTGCACTGCACAAGTCGCCACCCTGTTGATTAATGGTGTCTATGTGGTTCTCCCTTATGTAACAGCACATATACCTGTTTTTGTCTGATGTGCCCAATGCCCACACAAGGGCACACTGGACTGTTTTGTGTATGTAACTCTGATGAGCATGCCATACTGTGTCCACACTTAAACACATACAGCAATCAAAGAAGTTGCTTCAAATTGTAAATCCACTAGGCCATTTCTACACTGCCACACCATGATTTTCACTAGCTGCAGGCCAGCACTAATAAGAGATGCTATTGCCAGCTTTGTTGGATAAAGCATGGGCCTGCTCTTTTTTGCCAAAATAACCCCTGAGGCCTGCGCAATAGTGAGGAGGTAGTGGCTGAGGAACTGTGGGCCCTATATGACGCATCAGAAGCCGGTTTTGTTTCAAACGCTTCTTCAGCTTATTACTGGTCAGGCTAAAGTTTAAAAGAGATACAATCCTTTTTGTGTAGCCTTTCTGTGCATTGTTTATTTATTTTGCATTTTTAAAGCACACTCACAGCCTGCGGGCATCGAGGCGATGTTACAGGAATTGTTTTGTTTTTTAGTTAAATAATTGTTTTTTTTTTGTGGTCTTAGTTGCGTATTTATAATGCGCTTAAATACCATGAGGTTTCTAAGCGTGGACCCGGGGATTGAACTTGTGTTGCTTTGTGTCGTGTATCTGTCATGATTCGCCGTTTCAGCCCCTTCTTGACTACGTGGTCCATAAGACATTGCTACATTCCCTCTAAGGCACACTCAACATGGCCGACGTTAGTGCGCGAGTACCGCTCTAGCGTTTCCAGGAGTTAGCCAGTCCCTTGAAAAAGGACACGCCCCCACGGCGCTTCGCGTCTCAACGCTAGACTTCCGAACTTCGGCAAGTATGCTCGTACTTTCCTGTACTCTTACCCTCTGTCCAGGATCTTAGTGCTCCTCTTTCCTAGTCTTCCTCAGCGCTCCCCTTTTCGAGGGCCTTCCGCCCATAGTGCTCGCTCCTTACCTTGATTCTCCTGGTTCCTTCCTGGCCTCCTTCCTTCCGGGACCTTAGTTGCTTGTGCTTCTTCCTGGAATTGAACGCAGACTCCTTCGGTCAGAATAAACTACACGCTGGCGACGGAGGATACATGCCTGTGTCTTTTCAAGTCCCGAGCTGTCTGGAAAAAGGAAAAGAACCAGTCCAAGACTTCGAAAGACAAACAGGTGAGATTTCAGGCAAAGTGTGACACTATCCTCCCTAGATGACTGGCTCTCTCTTGTGCAGTACCTTGCCCTGTTTGTATATATAATTCCCTAAATATGTTTCTGTATTGGGAATGGCCATGCCCACACTGAGAACCAGCCCTTCCTCCTCTGAAATTCTTCAGAAACAAGAAGCAAAAGAGCCCTTGTAGCCCATTTGCGCGGCTGATGTTGCAGTCATTTTATAGTTGCATCCAAAAATGTAAGCTGTCCAAATGAGCATGTATAGTTTATTGTTACGAACATTTTAATGTTAGGGTGAGTATTGTGAACCGTGATGTGAGCACCAAGCCATGCATCAGTTATGCATTTAGAGATTCACACATACAATCCTTTTATCACAGACTAGTTTATCAAATATAGAAATCTCTGATCACTGTTATAGTCCTGAAAGGCTCTGTGATTTAATGCAAAGTGTGCAGGAATCCGCATTGGTGCTATTTGTCCCCTTTCCCATTCTCAGAGAGGTATTTTGAAAGGGTGCAATAAGAGTGTACCAGACTGTCCATCTTGGAATGATAACCTTCTATCAGAAAATAATTCATATGGTTAGTCTAGTATTGCCCCTTGTGAAATACAAGTGAGGTGGTACGAACAGAAGACCTGCAACACAGGGCTAGGTCAGTGGGCCCCTCAGACCCCGATAGGCTGTTCACACCACAGTGTGCCGTACAGACAGTTTGAAACTGCATTCAGACAAGGCCTTCCCTAAGAGCAACTGACAGAAAAAACATTTACTTGGGCATCAACAGCTGTGTCTTCACATTAGCAATCTTCTGTCAAGTACTTGAATTACAATGTAATGAAACCAGCTTCATTTATAGAGCAATTATTTATTCATATTGAGGGGGTGGGGGTTTATCGCACGACAGAGGTGTAGTTTGGGAGTGACATGTGGTGGTCAGTGGGGTGGGGGGCGCATTCTGATGTTTCGCCCTGGGCACCAAGTTGGCTAGAAACTGCCCTGACGGTAGCTTATATCTCTGTGCTGACAATTATCCATTTGACCAGGCAACAGGATTGCGTTTAGATGCCAAACTGCCTCGTTTTGTTGCAGCAGTTTGTCTATGATCTTTCACAGATGCCTTAAATGAAAGATAGAACAAGGTAATTGTGTGTACTGTGTGGTGGTAGTCTAAGGCATGCTGCTGCCTTGTTACTCTTTTATATATTTATACTTGTATCTCATCTATTCTATTTTAATGCCACGCATTTTAAATATATTGGTGCTATTCGAACCATCATGGGCAATGTGACCGACAGGCATATTGCTATTTGCGCTCAACATTTTAGATAAAAACTGCTCCCCGAGCTGGGTAGCGGATGACATTGCCCTGCTTTCCGGACCGCTCATCGTTGCTTTCTTTCCATGTATTTATGCTTTTACTCTTATTGACATATTTGAATGGGTGTGTCTGGCATTTTAATATATATTGCTGCTATTCGAAACATTGTGGACCTTTTAATTTGACATGTTTTTTTAATTGTGGCTTTGAAAAAGAACAGCAAACGTTACATCATACGGGCTGTCCCTCCCAGGAAAGCCATTGGCTGAAGGCATGTACATTTGTGTTGGGTCCGACAGCTGGTATACATGGGGTGCCACAATAGCAGGATGTGTTGCTATGAAACAAAACGGGTAAGACTTCTTGAGAGGGACAATACGAGATGATTAACAGTTGCGTGATAAATGCTGTGTGAACAGTATATTGCAAATATCCAGTAAAGTAGCTATATAGAGTCTCAGCTGATGTTCTATTTTAAATGTTTTAACTGTGTGGGTGCGGTCACCCGTTGTAAACCTTGTGTGTATTTCTTGTCTGGGAACTGTAAGATGTTGAGTTTCGTATGAAAGAAAGGAATACTTTATTTATTTATTTATTTATTTATTTATTTATTTATTTATTTGTTTGTTTGTTTGTTTGTTTGTTTGTTTGTTTATTTATTTATTTATTGGGCAGTAGCCAGAAATTGACTTTTAGCACATTTAAACAGAACAATACGTAAATATAAAACAAGATAAAATTCATCAATCACTATACATACTCTGAATATAACATTAGACAAGACATACGTCGCTGGAAATCAGAAAAGGAAAAAAGAAGAGAAAAGAAAAAAGAAAAGGAATTCAGAAAGGAATGCATAAAAAGACAGAGAGTAAGTAGAGCAGAGGATAGCCTGGAAATGTAGAGATATGGAATATCATAGATGTTTTACTGTCACGCCTTTAACGTGAGGAGGGCTTGTTTTTTCGATAGGTGAGAAATTCTGCTTGATAATGACAGTAGTGTGCTAAATCTTGGGGTGGTCAAAGGAACGGAAGGGACATGTAGCAACTAGTAGGGAGCAGCATGGATTGTTTGGGTGAACACACTATGTTCTTCGTATGGGGTGAGGGGGAGCAGCAGTCGACCACAGGCAGCCCAGCCAGGTGCATTGGGGAAGCGCTATCAATGGTATCAAGTATGGGTGGTTAGGGAGGCTTGCGGACCTCCGGACATTGATTCGATACCTGCTATCTTTGCTCAGGGTGTTGAGGCAAAGTTCCTTTAGTGAAGTGTTAGAATCCAGCAGTAGTATGCCTAGGATTTTCCTTCTTACCTCTGTGGAGCTTTAGAACCATAGGCACATTGATTTTTGCCCTCCACATTTTAGATAAAGACCTTTTTTTCCATTGAGTTGCTCCATGACCTGGGAAGCAGGACTACGTTTCCCGTCTTCCTCATTTCTACCGACAGTATACAAACACATAAAATGCACAAGAATAACATTGCACGAAGTGTAGAATAAAAAGACACACACCAGTCAAGCAGTTTTTTGGCTGCCATGATCTTTGGTCATCATCCTCAGGGGCCCTACAAGCACAAAGTAGCGATCAGATCACTTGCTGTTGCTTTGTTACTAGTTTTATATACAGATGCTTTTATTCTTATCTTATTTTAATAGGTGACCCTCACATTTTGCATATATTGCTGCTATGAAACACTTTATACCTTTTGACCCACAGGCACATTGCTATTTACACTCAACCTTGGACAGAAGCACCTATTTTTCACTTAACTGCCCTATGACATGGGTTGCATGTCTATGCTTCCCCTATGTTCCCAGTGTCAAGGAGTTCCCCCCTTCTCACCTGAGTCCGTTATTTACTGGTGTCCTTGGTCGATGCCTTCTTGCGGATGGACCGGGTCTTGAAGAAGGCTGCCTGAGTCTCTTCCGAATCCAGAATGCGTTCAGTTTCCGGGACGTCGAATCCAGGAATCCAGGAGGCAGTGGAAGCACGCTAGCCACGAATCCAGGAGGTAAGTAGAAGGGGGGAGGACAAGGAAGTGTCATGATCTCTGCTTCCAAAAGGTCAGGGTTTTCCCAACTCCCTTGGAAGCAGATCCATAACCCAGGTTCCGAGTGCCAACCAGTCCCAATTGGGACCTTTTGGACCCAGTCCTGGCGCCAGTGGCACCAGGCTCATAAATATGCCCAGTCCCAGCGCTGGAAGCGCCGGGCTCATAATGCTTGGGTGGACTTACCTGCAGCAGACCATGCTGCTTACTTGCCTGCCAGTTGAGCCTCTGATCCTCTTCTGTTTGGAACTACTTTTCATGTTGGGTGGGGCTGGAGCCACTCCCTAGATTCAGAACACTGGAACTCTTCTGGAAGGCAGGAACTCTTTTCTTACCAGGAACTCTTTTCTTACTTAGGCGTGGCTGTGGAAGGAGACACCTAAGCACTACAGGAGGCTATTTAAACCACACCCGGTGGATGAATATTGCTTTGCGTTATTCTGCATCCTCTGCAGCAGAACGCTCATCGTGTCTTCTGCATCTGATCCTGGGCCTAAGGGAAAAGGCTTACCATCCTGAATCCAGTCTTCAGCAACACCTATAAAGACAAGAAAGAACAGGTTAGCATTCTGGCATCTGAAAGGCAAAGGCTTACCATCCTGAATCCAGTCTTCAGCAACACCTATAAAGACAAGAAAGAACAGGTTAGCATTCCGGCATCTGAAAGGCAAAGGCTTACCTACCCTTCGTGCGCTCCGGAGGTCTTCACACTGCATTCCGGCATCTGAAAGACAAAACAAGGTGCGTTTAAAGACTTTGGGGAACTTTAATACTCACGTGCCATTACTCCTTTCCACATCTAACCCAGTGGGTATCCCGGCACCCTGCAGCCGCTCCGAACTTGTACCTGCAAAATAAAAAGACAGTTA
The DNA here is from genome assembly GCF_040938575.1 of Ambystoma mexicanum. NCBI lineage: Eukaryota > Metazoa > Chordata > Amphibia > Caudata > Ambystomatidae > Ambystoma > Ambystoma mexicanum. The sequence goes on from NC_090927.1 coordinate 796,605,707, forward strand.
GAGCGCATCGTGAAGCTGGCAACAAGCGCTTACTCACGTGCTTCCAGGCGCTTCTATTCATCACACGGGCTCCATCTTCAACTCACTTCAGCCCGTCATCCGCCATCGCCGGAACCCTGCAAAACAAGAGACATCATTATTAAAGACTTTAAAGACATTTGAGTTACTCGAAACTTACCGTTCGTGCTGTAAACGACAGACAGCAGTCCTCTGAAGTCAAGAGGCCTGCGCTACCTATCCAGTGAAGAAACTGGTTACAGCACCCTGCCCCGAGGCAGATGGAGAGCTCGGCATTCACTTACCTAAGACATCTTACTCAGCACGTCAGGCATACAGGGCACAGAGGTCCAGCCCAAAGAGCCAACCGGGTGCTGCACATCACCTTTGAAGATACGGTAGTCGCCCAGTCAAGACCGGCGCCTCTGCGAGAATCAGGTGAGCGTTACAGAACGCAAAGCCTACCGCAAAACTCTCGCCCAGGCGCTATGGAAACCTCGGATACTGACCACCTAGCCCGGTTACTTGGGGAACTAAGGGCAGAAGTGCATGCAGCTCGTCAGGAAACGAACGCTCTAAGAAGGGAACTAATTATTTCCAAGGAGAGAACAGATGATCTTGCTAGACAATTGCTACAGTCACAAGCCGGACAGACCCCGCTACCCGCATCAGGGGCAAATCTTCCTTCAACATCCTCTATGAATCCAGTGCAGATCAACCTACCTGGGAATGTACCTCTGGCTCCGCCCGAACGATTTTCTGGTGACCCAAAGAGGTTTGCGGTATTTATCAATCAGTGCCGGTTGCACTTCTTATGCCGGCCAGCAGCCTTTCCAACTGATCAAGCTAAAGTAGCTTTTGTACTTTCGTACCTTAGTGGCAATGCGGCAGACTGGTCGATCCCTCTAGTTAATCAAGATGATCCGGTTCTCCATGATTTTCAAGCCTTTCAGCTTAGTATGGAAAAACTGTTCGCAAGACATGCACAGGGGCCGGCCTTGGACAATGAGCTTCTTTCGTTGCGACAGGGTAATCAAGACCTTTTGGCTTATATTGCATCTTTCAATAGACTAATAGTGGAAACTCAATGGCCTGAGGACAAAAGGATTACGCTGTTTTATAGAGGTCTACGTGGAGAGCTCAAAGACATTTTAGCCCAAGTAGTGAATCCCCCACAAGACTGTTCGGATTATATAGACTTGGTCGTTCAAATAGATCACAGACTGCAGAACAGGAAGGCCGATCGTTCCAAGGTTGATGCTCGAGTATTTTCCAAACCGCCAACTCCTTCCAAAGGAGTAGACTCCGGGGAACCCATGCAAATAGGGGGTCTGAAAGGTCCTCTAACACAAAGGGAGCGGGAAAGGAGAAAACAGTTGCAATTATGCCTATATTGCGGAAACTCAGGGCACTTTCTTCGAGACTGTCCGGTGAAACCTGCCAAGAAGGCAGTAGGAGCTGCGGTTACCACAGTTACAAACTCTGAGCAGGGAAACGACCTCGCCCGACAAGAATAGAGGTCCTCTTGCCGAGCGTGAAAACCAGTTCCGTGACCTCGCATTTCGTGATACCTATGGTCCTCATTAGCCCTGATAATCCGGATCGATTACATGCAATTGAAGCTTACGTCGACAGCGGTGCCATCGGCAATTATGTGGATCATGAAATGGTTTTGAGGATGAATCTAACTCTTTGTCCCAAGGCTGTAAAGGATGTCATTACTACGGTGGATGGTACGGAGATAGCCTCCGGGCCAGTAACGCATACCACTCAAGAGGTGACGCTAGTAAGTCAAGATGGACACCATGAGAAGATCGTGTTCGATGTGATCAAGGCCCCTCAGTTCCAGATTATTCTAGGAATACCTTGGTTAGAGAAACACAATCCTCTGATCGATTGGCGAGCAAGAACGGTCCAGTTTCCAGAATGTGTCTCTACTTGTCACCCTCCACCTGGTGTTGCACTGGCAGCAATTTCTTCAGAGACTCCCCAGTTACCTCCCGAATACCTAGAATACCAAGATGTTTTCCGGAAGGAGCAGGCTAACTCTCTACCTCCTCATAGGTCTTATGACTGCCAGATAGACCTGATACCTGGATCTACTCCTCCTTGTAGTAGAATTTATGCCCTCACCGAGCCTGAGAACCTTCACCTTCGACAATACCTGGATCAATACCTGGCAAATGGGTTTATTCGTCCTTCCAAGTCCCCTGCCTCTTCAGCTTTGTTCTTCGTTCCAAAAAAGGAAGGAGACCTTAGAACTTGTATCGATTATCGCTCCCTGAACCAGATCACCGTTAAGAATAGATATCCGTTACCTTTGATCCCTGAACTCCTGGACCAAGTCAGAAAAGCATGCATATATACAAAGCTGGATCTTAGAGGAGCTTACCACTTGGTACGAGTAAAAGAGGGCGATGAATGGAAGACGGCCTTCCGCACCAAGTATGGGCTATTTGAATATCAGGTCATGCCCTTCGGACTTTGCAATGCCCCGGCCGCCTTTCAATATTTTATGAACGATGTCCTCAGAGAGCTCATAGATGTGTGTGTTGTTGTTTACATCGACGACATTCTCGTTTATTCTTCATCGGAATCTGAACATCGGAAACACGTGAAAATGGTCCTCGAAAGATTGCGTCAACACAAACTTTTCGCTAAGTTGGAAAAATGTGTTTTCAACGTGACTGAAGTTGAATTCTTGGGATTCATATTATCACCTGGCGGAGTGCGTATGGATTCAAAGAAGGTCGATGCAGTTCTCAAATGGCCATCACCATCCTCCGTAAAAGGTGTGCAAAGCATGTTAGGCTTCGCTAACTTTTACCGCAGGTTTATCCCCGAGTTCTCTCGAATAGTCCAGCCCATCACTGCCTTGTTAAAGAAAAACAAACGTTTTGAATGGTCTACCGAGGCGGAACAAGCTTTCCAGGATTTGAAGACTAAATTTATCTCTGCACCAATCTTAAAACACCCTCGCCCTGAACTCCCCTACATCGTGGAAACTGATGCTTCAAGCCTTGCCATGGGGGCAGTTCTATCACAAAAGGACCCGGTAACCAATCAGTTGCATCCCGTGGCATTTTGGTCCCGCAAATTCTCGCCTCCTGAAGTCAATTACACGATTACTGACAAGGAACTTCTGGCTATCAAGTCTGCCTTTAAGGCTTGGCGGCATTATCTGCTGGGGGCCCGACACACCGTTACTGTGATTACGGATCACCGAAACATGCAATATTTGAAAACTGCAAAAGCCCAATCCTCTAGACAACTCCGTTGGGCATTATTCTTTGCCGAGTTTGACTTCATAATTACCTATCGACCTGGTACAAAGAACGGTAAAGCCGATGCCCTTTCTCGGATGGGAGTGGAAGAACACTTGATCAACCCTAAACCTGTACCAATCATTCCCGAACAAAGAATTCTGGGTGTAATCGCCACAGAATCCATAGAGGAAGTTAAGGATAAAGCCAGGCAACTTGTAACTCCAGCAGACATACAGAATTGGCATCTGCAGGGAAAGGACTTTGCAGTAAAGGACAACTTATTGTATTTCCAAGAACGATTATACCTACCCAGCACAGATTTACAGAACAAAGTAATCTCTTGTTATCACGACTCTTTAATGGAAGGTCATCCCGGTATAGCCAAGACCTCAGAAAAGATCAAGCGCTACTTCTGGTGGCCGTCTTGGAAAAAAGATATCAGAGACTTTATAATGTCCTGTGGAGTATGCGCCCAAAACAAGAGTCAAAAGGAAAGACCAGCAGGCCTCTTACGCCCTATTGACATCCCACCTCGCCCTTGGCATACGCTTTCTATGGACTTCATCACCGATCTACCTCCATGCTCCGGATACAATACGATTCTAGTAATCGTGGACTTATTCTCCAAGATGGCGCATTTCATTCCGCTCAAAGGCTTGCCAACAGCAGCAACTCTGGCCCGAGAATTTCTCGAAAACATCGTCCGACTGCACGGTTTTCCTTCGGTTCTAATTTCGGATCGAGGTAGTCAATTTATTTCTCATTTTTGGCGAAGTTGCTGTCGGTCGGCTCAAATTGATGTGAGACTATCGACCAGTCACCACCCTCAGACCGACGGACAAACCGAGAGGACCAATCAAACTCTGGAACAGTATTTACGCTGCATGCTGCAACAAACTGAAAAAACTTGGAAAGATATCCTTTGGATAGCCGAGTATGCCTACAATAACTCTGTCCATTCGGGAACTGGGAAAACCCCGTTTTTTCTTTTGTACGGCAGTCACCCTCGAACCTCGGAGTTGGATCCCCTCCAAGATCTTGAAACACCAGCAGTAGACTACCTGCATTCTACAATCACCCAAGCCTTTAAGGAAGCTGTTTCTCACCTTCAAAGGGCTAAAGAACAATACAAGAAAGGAGCAGATCAACATCGGAAGGAAGCCCCTCACTATCAAGTAGGGGATCAAGTCTGGTTATCCACCAAATATCTATCTCTAAAAGGGCCACGCACATTCAACCCAAGATACCTTGGTCCCTATTCCATCACTACCATAGTAAACCCAGTAGCGGTCAAGTTGGACTTGCCCCCGCACATGAAGATACATCCGGTCTTCCACGTCTCTCTATTAAAACCCGTGCAACCTCAAACCCGACTAACCAAATCTCCAAAACCTATCCTAGTTGATGGAGAACTCGAGTTTGAAGTCAAAAGCATTCTGGACTCCAAGATCTCCAAATCTAAACTATTCTACCTAATTGACTGGAAAGGCTACGGCCCCCAAGAGAGATCCTGGGAACCTGCTGAATATGTCCACGCTCCTCGCCTAATCAAAAGATTTCACCGAACATTTCCTGACAAGCCAAAACCCCCGGAGAAGCCCGGTTTGGGAGGGGCCTTGAGGGGGGGTTCTGTCATGATCTCTGCTTCCAAAAGGTCAGGGTTTTCCCAACTCCCTTGGAAGCAGATCCATAACCCAGGTTCCGAGTGCCAACCAGTCCCAATTAGGACCTTTTGGACCCAGTCCTGGCGCCAGTGGCACCAGGCTCATAAATATGCCCAGTCCCAGCGCTGGAAGCGCCGGGCTCATAATGCTTGGGTGGACTTACCTGCAGCAGACCATGCTGCTTACTTGCCTGCCGGTTGAGCCTCTGATCCTCTTCTGTTTGGAACTACTTTTCCTGTTGGGTGGGGCTGGAGCCACTCCCTAGATTCAGAACACTGGAACTCTTCTGGAAGGCAGGAACTCTTTTCTTACCAGGAACTCTTTTCTTACTTAGGCGTGGCTGTGGAAGGAGACACCTAAGCACTACAGGAGGCTATTTAAACCACACCCGGTGGATGAATATTGCTTTGCGTTATTCTGCATCCTCTGCAGCAGAACGCTCATCGTGTCTCCTGCATCTGATCCTGGGCCTAAGGGAAAAGGCTTACCATCCTGAATCCAGTCTTCAGCAACACCTATAAAGACAAGAAAGAACAGGTTAGCATTCTGGCATCCGAAAGGCAAAGGCTTACCATCCTGAATCCAGTCTTCAGCAACACCTATAAAGACAAGAAAGAACAGGTTAGCATTCCGGCATCTGAAAGGCAAAGGCTTACCTACCCTTCGTGCGCTCCGGAGGTCTTCACACTGCATTCCGGCATCTGAAAGACAAAACAAGGTGCGTTTAAAGACTTTGGGGAACTTTAATACTCACGTGCCATTACTCCTTTCCACATCTAACCCAGTGGGTATCCCGGCACCCTACAGCCGCTCCGAACTTGTACCTGCAAAATAAAAAGACAGTTAGAGCGCATCGTGAAGCTGGCAACAAGCGCTTACTCACGTGCTTCCAGGCGCTTCTATTCATCACACGGGCTCCATCTTCAACTCACTTCAGCCCGTCATCCGCCATCGCCGGAACCCTGCAAAACAAGAGACATCATTATTAAAGACTTTAAAGACATTTGAGTTACTCGAAACTTACCGTTCGTGCTGTAAACGACGGACAGCAGTCCTCTGAAGTCAAGAGGCCTGCGCTACCTATCCAGTGAAGAAACTGGTTACAGCACCCTGCCCCGAGGCAGATGGAGAGCTCGGCATTCACTTACCTAAGACATCTTACTCAGCACGTCAGGCATACAGGGCACAGAGGTCCAGCCCAAAGAGCCAACCGGGTGCTGCACATCACCTTTGAAGATACGGTAGTCGCCCAGTCAAGACCGGCGCCTCTGCGAGAATCAGGTGAGCGTTACAGGAAGGGATAGCAGGATTGGAAAAAGGAGAAGAACCGCGAGCTAGGGAGCACACGTCTGGTCGCTACTTCGCAATAGCATTGAGACGCGCAGAGCCGCGGAAGGCGTGGTCTATTAGTAGAAAAGGCTACGTCGAGCGCATGGAGCGAGAAGGGATTACACTGGACGGCCATGTTGGGAGTATTAATGAGTGCAATCCCACTGTGAGAGGGACCAAGAAGCCCAAAAGGGGCACACTCTGTGATTCATGACAGCATGCCTCCTCCGAAGACCTTTCCCTCCAGGTTTGCCCGGGTGAATGAGATGAAATCTTCTGAGCAGCCGAGGGGCCTTGATGTTTGACATAGGCTCCCAGGTTCTTTCACTAGGGGGATATCCTTTCCATTCAACCAGATATTGAATCTGGCCCCTTCTATACCTGGAATCACAAATCCAGGAAACCTTGTATTCCAATTGGTTGTCGACCAGTATAGGAGGAGGTTTGCAGGGTTTCCGGGAGGATGGATAGTAGGGTTTCAGCAAAGATGTGTGAAAGACTGGGTTATTTTCTTCCAGGAGTCTGGCAATTTGATCCGATAAGAAACGGGATTTATAACTTCTTTGATGGGAAATGGACCATAGTATCGAGGGGCCAATTTACTAGGCCGTAGATGTCGGGGTAGTAATTTTGAGGACAACCAGACCTGGTCACCGATTGCATTAGAAGGGCCTGGTCTTCTTTTGGAATCTGCATATTTCTTGGTCTGTTTTCTGGCCTTCTCCAAGAATTCCTTGGCCTCCTTATGTATATTGACAAGGGTTTCGATCCAGGAGTCAACTGTAGGTACTGGTGTAGGTTGAGGAAGAACAGAAGGCAGGACCGATGGATGGAAACCTTGACTGCAATAAAAGGGGCTGGTCTTAAGTGCCGAATGGTCGGAATTGTTGTAGGCGAATTCAGCCACGGGTATCAGGAGGGACCAGTCATCCTGAACGTGGGTGGCAAAGCATCGAAGATACTGTTCCAGGGTTTGATTGACACGTTCTGTGGCTCCGTTGGTTTGAGGGTGATATCCTGAAGAAAGGGCACGTTGGATTCCTAAGCATTGACAGGGACATTTCCAGAATTGTGAGATGGATTGAGGTCCACGATCCGATATTATCTTGGAAGGGAGTCCATACAAATGGAATATGTGTTCCAGGAAGATTCCTGCTAGTTCAGAGGAGGATGGTAGTTTATGCAGGGGTGTAAAATGAGCCATATGAGTGAACAAGTCTATGGTAACCATAATGGTAGTGTATCCACGGGAAGGTGGTAGTTCCACAATGAAGTCCGTAGCGATAATCTCCCATGGCCTGGTTGGCAGTGTAGGATGCAGTAGAAGGCCCGCCGGTCTCTTGTTATCATGTTTATTTTGACTGCAGACAATACAGGATTGAATGTACTGCTGTATGTCGAATCTCATCCTAGGCCGCCAGAATTGCCTTTGTATAAGACGGAGGGTATTGGCGATGCCATGATGTCCGGAGTGTAGGGTATCATGACAGAGATTTATTATTCTTTGTTGTAGCCTTTTTGTAGGGATGACCAATACATTGTCCTTGAACAGATACCCTTCCCGGACCCTTAGATTCCATTGATATTTCTTGGATACATCCTTCCACAGATCAGAGGATTGGGTCTGAGCTTGGATTTCTTCATGGAGATTGACTGCTTGGGCTACAAAGATCTTGGGGTAAAACATCTGAGGATATGCCTTGTCTTCAATGGGCTCGTAGTCTGGTCGTCGAGATAAGGCGTCAGCAATTAGGTTTTGTGATCCTGGAACATGAGTGATATGGAACTGGTACTGGGCAAAGAAGTAGGCCCATCGCGCCTGACGACTATTCCTACACTCCAAAGACTGTAGAATCTGGAGGTTCCGGTGGTCCGTAGGGACCTGAAATGGATGTTTAGCTCCCAGAAGTAAATGTCGCCACTCAGTGAAGGCTTGACGGATGGCTAACAATTCCTTTTCCAGGACTGAATAGTGTGTTTCACTAGGAGTCAGGGTTTGTGAAAGATAAGCAATTGGGTGTTCTAGTTTATCTCCTAATTCTTGCTTCAGGACCGCACCTATGGCGTAATTAGAGGCGTCCGTTTCTACTAGGAAGGGTCGACTAGTATCGGGTTGGGCCAAGATAGGAGCTTGTGTAAACTCTGTCTTCAAACGCTGGAACGCGGTTTCTTGTGGTGTAGACCAGAGGAAGGGAGTGTCTTTCTTCAGGAGAGCAACAATCAGTTGTACTATCTCGGAGAAATTGTATACGAACTTGCGGTAGAAATTGGCAAGGCCCAGGAATGATTGAACTTGTTTCACGGAAGTAGGAGCAGGCCAGGTCAATATGGCCTTTACCTTTGAAGGATCCATACCGATTCCTTCTGGGCTAAGGATAAATCCTGGGTAATGAACAGAGGTTACATGAAACAAACATTTTTCGGGTTTGGCTAAGAGTTTGTGTTCTCTAGGTCTCTGCAAGACTGCCTTCACGTGCTCTTCATGTTGTATAGGGTCCTTGGAGAAGATCAATATGTCATCGAGATATACAATGACGAAGAGAAACAACATGTCAGAAAACACCCTGTCCATAAAGCGTTGGAAAATTGCTGGGGCATTAGCTAGTCCAAAGGGCATAACTAGATATTCATAATGGCCAAAGGGTGTTCTGAAGGCGGTTTTCCATTCGTCCCCTTCCCGGACACAAATCAAATGATAGGCGCCCCTGAGATCCAAATTGGTGAATATTACCACGCCTCTCACGGCTTTCAGGATGTCCGAAATCAAGGGTAACGTGTACCGGTCCTTGAGGGTGCATTGATTTAGGCCGCGATAATCGAGGCAGGGTCTGAGTTCCTTGGTATCCTTCTTGGGAACAAAGAATAGGGAAGCACCAGCAGGAGATTTTGAAGGTTTTATGGTGCCATTTTCAAGGTTGATATCCAGGTATTCTCTTAGGGCCTTTTTCTCGGGTTCTGAAAGGATGAACATCCTGCTGAAGGGAATCACTGCGGAGGGTTCTGTATCTATTGTGCAGTCTTCAGGTCTGTGTGGGGGTAAGGCCTGGACTATGGCAGTTGAAAACACATCAGCATATCCTTGATAGGCCTCAGGAACGTGTCTGACATTAGACACCATGAGTGATGTCTGTTGTTCCCTTATTGGTTCCTTTGGGTGTGTTAACAGAGGTTCCAGGGATAGGCAGTGAGACATGCAAAACTCTGAGCCCAGGAATAGAGAACCCGCTGTCCAGTTGATATATGGATTGTGTTTCTGTAGCCAGGGCATACCCAAAACCATGGGGTAATGAGCTGACTTAATGATGTCAAACCTAATCAGCTCCTGATGGTGATTTATTGAAAGCTCGATCTCTTTGGTCTGCAGGCTTATGGGCCCTGATGCGAGGGGTCTTCGGTCAATAGCTTCCACAGGTTGCATGGTGCTTCGTGTCTCATACGGAATTCGATGTTTAGTAACCCATTCTTGATCGATGAATATCCCCATAACTCCGCAGTCAAACAGGGCCAAAATGGAATAGGTCTTATTCTTGGAGGGTGATAAGATACCTGTAATATCACCAAATAGTTTTGTCCAGGAGAGTTCAAGGATGGAATTGATGTGGAGCAAACATCCCTCTCCCGAAGCTCTGCTCCATCTAGGATCGGGAGCTGGCGTTTCCCGAACGCCGAGGGGGTGCTAGAGGGCATTCCCTAACCAAATGCTTATCTGAGGCACAATACATGCACAAGCCTGTATGAATTCTTCTCATTCTCTCTTGCGGAGATATGGGTCCACGAAAAGCCCCAATCTGCATGGGCTCTGGTTCTGTGACTGGGTTTGGGTTGGTGTCCGTTCGGACGGTACTCTCAAATGATACCTTGGGAGGAATTCCCCTGGTTTTTTTCTTTTCTGTCGTCCTTTCCTGGATACAGAAGTCAATTTGCATGGCAAGATCCATTAGTGCCTGTAACGAGCTTGGTCGTGCCACTCTGGCCAGCTCATCCTTAATCTCTTTGTTCAATCCTCTCCTGAACAGGGTAAAGCTCGCCTCAGCGGACCAGTCAGCTTCCTTAGCCAGTTGTTTAAATCAAGTCACATACGTGAGCATATCCTGGGAACCTTGCTGAAAGTCTACCAGCGTTCCTGGGCGCTGTAAACCTGCTTAGGGCGGTCAAACATGTTTTTAAGGGCCTGTATAAACCCATCATAGTCGTCCAAGAGGGCATCACTAGAGTTAACGAGGGGAGTAGCCCAAGTTAAGGCATTCCAGGAAAGGTGAGAGATTATAAAACCCACCTTGGCCCTGGGGGTCGAAAAGTAATAGGGCTTGAAGGTAAAGTGGACCAAGCACGAATCCAGGAATGCACAAAGGGTTTTTGCTGAGCCGTCGTAATTGTCCACAATGCCGCCTAGTAAGACACTTTCTTTTGTAGCAGAATCCCATGATAGGACCAATAGTTTGAGAGCGGCATTCTCCGCCTTTAAATTCTGTACCTCGGTTGATAATTCCTGCATACTACGCATCAGGTCCTGCACGCCAGCCTCCATATCACTATCAAGTTCGGTCGGGTGGCGTCTCAAACTGTCAAGGAGTTCCCCCCTTCTTACCTGAGTCCGTTTCATTACTGGTGTCCTTGGTCGATGCCTTCTTACGGATGGACCGGGTCTTGAAGAAGGCTGCCCGAGTCTCTTCCAAATCCAGAATGCGTTCAGTTTCCGGGACGTCAAATCCAGGAATCCAGGAGGCAGTGGAAGCACGCTAGCCACAAATCCAGGAGGTAAGTAGAAGGGGGAGGACAAGGAAGGGATAGTGGGATTGGAAAAAGGAGAAGAACCACAGGCTACGGAGCACACGTCTGGTCGCTACTTCGCAATAGCATTGAGACGCGCGGAGCCGCGGAAGGCGTGGTCTATTAGTAGAAAAGGCTGCGTCGAGCGCATGGAGCGAGAAGGGATTACGCTGGAAGGCCATGTTTGGAGTATTAATGAGTGCAAGCCCGCTGTGAGAGGGACCAAGAAGCCCAAAAGGGGCACACTCTGTGATTCATGACACCCAGCCAGTGCGTTCTTTGGACGTCATCCTTAAACACCCATGGGCATAAAGCAGCCGCGTCAGTCCACAGCGCTGAGGCAAAGTCTGTTTGCTCCTGTTACGGACTGCAAGGGCAAGCCATTCTCTTGAACCCAATTTGGAGGTAACACAACCCTTTATTTTTTTCTAAAGCATGTTTTTTCCCTCGTTTCATAGCATTTAAAGGCCCTTCTGTCAAATGTGAGAAACCAGAGGGTATTCTTACTCGTACTCCCCCTGGATCCTCTGCTCAGGTGGCCATGGAAAAACAATTGCTCCTGTATCTCGACCCTGGGGGTGGAGAAGTGACAGAGAATCACATGGGCAGAGGGTCATTGGGGATTGGGAGTGAGGTACCCACAGGAGAGACATGGTATCCCCTTTTCATGTTGATGACCAACCTAACCCTCGCCCGACCTTTAAGTAAGCGGGACAGGTACTTGTCGCAGGTTTGGGAGCCTCTGTGACAGAGAACAAGCAGCACCAGCTGCAAGAGAGCCCAAAGAAGAAAGGACCCTACCTGCATCCGTAAAGAGGCATTTAAATCGCAGGCATGCAGTGGGAAACACCCAGCAAGTGAGCGGTGCTCGCAAAGGTGGACTTGCCGGCTTCAGAAGCAGAGAAGAAGCAGCGGGAACTATCGGAAGGACACGCAGCGAGCCGGGGAGTGTCAGGGAGGGTGCTTGAAAACTGGGGCGCTCCTAGCGGACCGCAAATAAGTAATGGTGCTTGAAAGTAACAAATGCATATTGAATACTGAACTGAATGGAAACTTAAAATTAAGCAGAACAGATGCATAGTGAATCTCGAACTGAACGGAAACTTAAAATTAAGCAACATGAATGCATATTGAACACTGAATGGAATGAAACTTTGAAGCTAAGCATATCAAATACTAAATGGAATAAATCTTTATGGACAAGCAAATAACAGAGGACAGCCAAGATGCCCATGTGGAAACGAATGACATAAAAGGGCGCAAGTGTGACAGAGTGTAATAGAAAGGTGTGGTACGAACAAAACCCCTTCAAAGTGAAATTTTATGAGTGAATGCAGTGCAGCAAGGCCAAAGACTGACAAGAGGTGTGTGACACGTGATGGCAGAGCCAAGAGCAGTGTAAATCTACACATAAAAGCCAAGAGGCCGACAAAGAGAAACTGACTTTGTGCACAGGGGAAAATGCTGAAGAACCTGTGTGGGCTGTAGAGCCCAGGGATCCTGGTTGCGCGACCTGTTATGGGTGGACCATGCGGTCTGCTAAAATTATACCTGTTGCATTTTAGGAATTGTTTTTAAAACTGTATTGGGCTATCTTATCTACGTCACATATTGTTTAATCTGAATAGCTGAATTTTATTCGGGGGTTTTAAGAAACTCATCTTGTCAGGTTTTAATAGTTAAAGCCTTGTGTTGATCTTATATTATCCTAGGTTCCAGCTTAATAGCTTAATTTGTGACTTTGCACTGAATACAATATTTTCCCTTTGAACTACACTTCCCAGCAGTCTTGTAGTTCTAGGGACTATTTGTTTGCTAATCAGTTGCGTGAGTGCCAGTATGTGAGCAGAAAGCTGGTATGTGCCAGTCTGTGCCGGACGTGTCAAAGGACGCTGGTAAGACCCATAAACCTGTACAACTACTCATTGACTCTGCTGTACTATGTTTTAATATGGGACTCCACCTTGACCTAAAAAAAATGTTGTGGCTCAGAAATGAAAACGCAAGAAAATAGTACAAAAGTACATTAACTAGAGCTTTTATGAAACCTCCACATCCCACAGCAGAATCGAGTTTGCAGGGAACAGATGCCATAAACTTGGACCATCTGCCCATGGTATCCAACTCAACACCTAACGATCTGGCTACCGGCCTAGCCATATAATCAACACATGAATAGTTGAATGCCATATAAGCACTCAAATAGGGATGACGAATCAAATATATGACGACACAGTCGTCCCGCCCACGGATAGAGTAAACTTCACAGAAGCTAAGATTAGAAACATTAGACCGTGCCCGTGGTCAGATCACTACTACGTAGAGTGTGATATAGATCTCCCCAACAAGCCTTTTAAGGTGCATAATCAACCAAAAAGGATTGCTAGCAGAAACCTAAAAAGGAAAACTCCAGCTGACTTAGAAACGTGTCTCCATCAGATGATGGCTCTTACATCAGACACTGATCCCCCTAAAATCTTACTAGAGGTGTACAATAACACACTTAACTAAAAAAGAAAGGAGGGACATAGATGGAGAGCAACTCAAACTAAGGAGAACAAGGAAAAATGGAAAGCTTTACAAAAGACATATCAAGACCTTGTTTATGAGGCAAAACTACATTTTTGCAATCAAGAAATAGACGCTGCCAAGAATAATTCCAAACAATTATTCAAAGTTTATACAAACCTTGAAAAACCCAAACTGCTGCCCTTGTCCACACCACCCACCATTGAGGACTGTAATATGGCCTTCGCTAAAAAAATTGAAACTACCTGCACAAAAGTTCGATCTCACGAAGGGTACTATCCAAACTCCAATGCTGGCCTACTCTAAAGAAAAATGATCAGGTCCGCTGTTCTCCTTTAGTTACATGTCGAAGGATGAAATGCTTGGGTTGCTTAAATCTTTGCACCCCACACACTGCCCAGGTGAGATACTGTCCTCTAAACTTCTCTTGCAAAACCCCAATATCTTTTCCCCTTTTCTGACTCGATTTGTTGACTAATCATTCAATCACAGCAATGTACCTGATATCATTAAACATAACTGTTACACCACTTCCCAAAAAACCTGGTCCTGCCTAAAAGATCTGACTAATATAAGCCCTCTTATGAACTCACTCTTCCTGCTGAAGAGTATTGAAAAATTAGCCACATCTCAGCTGCAACAACATTTGGAAAATGATATTATCTTCCATCCCAAACAATATGGTTCGTGTGCCCACCACAGAACTGAAAGTGTCCTACTCCGGCTCCAAACACATATGCTGAATCTCATGGAAAAGAACAAACCGGGTCTGCTCATTCTGTTAGACTTCTCAGCCGCGTTTGATTTGGTTGATCACGGGCGTTTGGTGGATTGCCTAACCTCTTATGGGGAGTGCTCTAATGAGGCAGTGGATTGGATTAATTATTTTCTGTGCAATAAAAGCTCACATATATGCTGGGGACAGGTCTTTTCAAGCCCAGAGCAAAAACACTTAGTGGTTCCACAAGACAGATGCTTGTCTCCGACCTAGTTTAATTTATATCTCAGGTCTCTCTGTGACCACCTTTCCATCTCTGATTTCCATTTTTCCAACTATGCTGACGACACCCAGCTCATTATGGAGCTGAGTGGTGATTACGCTTCGAATCATCCAGGCTTACGAACACCTATGATCTTGTTAAAAGATGGATGGCCCAAAATTATATTTGTTTACCCCAAGACTGAGCTGATGATCTTTGGGTCCACACAACCAAGATTGAAGCTGCATCCTGGCTACTCTCATCTGTCCATTGAAAAGAACCAGATAAAAATCTTGACCAAAGTTAAAACTTGGGAGTCCATATTGATGCCATTGTAGGCAGAGGTGTCGCTTTGAGGTGGCTGGAGGGGCTATAGTCACAGATCTTTTGACCACCTGATAGAAGCTCAGGGGCTACCACCAAAATGCTAGCTAGCCCAGAGTCCCGACAGCCCTGACATTAGCAAAGTTCCAGATCTTTTACACACCTATTAACACCACTGATTGTAGGTAACACTCAGTACCACTTGAAAGTACTAAGGCATGTCAAACCATTCCTCTATCAGAAAAACCATGCCTCTTTGGTCAGCGCAATTATTATGCCATGTATTGTGATTATCGCAAGGCTTTCCTGATTGGAGCAGGTAACAATACTTTAACGAGACTCCAAACAATACAAAATGGCGCAGTTCGTGGTGTTTGTGACAGAAATATCACAGACTATTCACAGAAACAGTAGAAGCAGGACCTTGAAAATGACCAAGGTCGAAACACGTGTCGGCTGACCATATCAGGAATAAACTGAAACTTTGAGAATATCTATCTGGAAGATTCTGATTCAATCTCATTTTATAAAGAAGCTTATGAACTTTAGCGAGGCAGAGCGCCATTCATCAGAATACAATTTATTCATACTGTTAATCTTTCAAAGCACTAGTCTGAGTGGGCTTTGTGGAGGGGTGGACGCAGCTTGCAACAATCAAAACAACAACATTGGTCATAAGCGTACTGGTTCAATTCGAATCCATTTATTCTATTTCCTTTAGATTTTCTTCAGTTACGTTTTCTTGTGAAGTTCCTCAGGGTTCAATTGTGTTTCCTGATCTGTTTAAATTATACTTTAAAGGCCTGGGTAATATTTTTCCAAGTTCACTATTGCTATTCTTCAATATGGCGATAACACTCAACTGTGTCTTTGAGTGCCATCAGCTAATGATGTTTCTAATATGAAGGCCTGCTTGAGTGACATAGAGAAATGGATGGTTCTAGCCAACCGAAATGTGTAATATTAAAAACTGATGTTGTTCTCTTTGTGCCTCTGGGTCGTGGAGAACATATTAAATCTTGTTGACTTCTTCTACAAGGGATGGTATACTTTCTACTCTTGCCCCAGTTGCCAATTGCCTGTTTTTTGGCTGGACCAAAAATTATCCCAGAAATACCACATCGACCAAAAAGCTCAGACAACTAATCATCAACTTGCCCTTCTTTGTAACTTATCATCTTTTACACCTAAGAGCTGTTCTCCGCAGTGGTACAACCCCTGGATCTTTTACACCTGGATGGTGGCAATGCTATTCTGATTGATGTATATAAAGGTGCCCTTCTACCTCTCAAGTCAGTCCTTCACTCTGCCAGCCGTCTGGTCTCTGGGAGAAGGAGGTTTGACTAGATGTCTTCTATATATTTAGTTCCTGCTGGAGACCTGAATTCTGTTTCATGTAGCTTGCATTGCTTACACAGCCATGGTTTAGGTCACTCTCTTCTGTGGGCGTGCCTTCCCAGTAGGGTGGCAATAAATGGCAGACTGTCAAAGGGAAATACTGAGAGTGACAATCGATTGCTGGATTTCCATAATCGGATACCAAGTGGTGTAAAGCTCCCTAAACTTGGTACTGCTGGAATGATCAGGCCTTGCAGGGGCAGGAGGTGTACAGGAACAGGTACTACCGTTCACAAGTTGCAATGCACAGTGAATAACTGAAAAGTCTTCTCCAGATCATGGTTCTTTAAATGGAAAAGAGGAGAGGTGAATGGCATGTAAACATGTCTGATCGAAAACACAGAGGACATCAGCCTTTGCCCTACCACACCACCCGGTTACTTTGAATCTGCTGCATAGATAAGCGATAGCACATCCACATGCTTCACCATGCATCCGGCCTGGGTAACAAGGTGTCTGTCAATGGCACACCATGCACAATGTGGAGAGGTGCAGTCGCTTACTCGTCAGCACTGGGATAAATGAAAGATGTCAAGTAGCATTCACTCAACCAGGCAGCGGGCTTCGCTGACGGCCAAACTGTACATCGCGTGTCAGACGATATTGTAGTGGTCGAGGACAGGTACAGTGCTTTCATTGTTCAATGGAAGCCTATCTGCCTCTTTGCTGCACCTTTTTTCTTTGCTCGCGATAGGGAAAAAAGGTTATTTGAAAGCAACGGTATTGCGGTACCGAGGATTAATTGCACATTAGAGCTGGAAAAAGTACAAATTAACCTAGTTAGAATGCCACAAAGGCAGTTCCCTGTAGAAAGGCATTTCAAGAACCTGGTTAATATTTGTCTGTCTTTATTTTTAAACCCACTTTAAAATTAGACCAAACAGTGGAACAATTCACAAAAGCAATCGTTGGAATGTGAGTTTAGCTATTGACGCAACCTATGTAAATACATGGCTTGTCTATTACATTTCTGGGAGCATGTAAAACGCATCTGATACAATAACCATCGTATTAACTTGACTGCAGTGGTTTTAATTTGCATCTATGTACAAGTGAAAAGATATGGGATGACAGTTATTTCCAGACCCTAGTTTCTTTGAGGTCGTTCCCCACAATAGTGGAATTAGTTGGCAACGACCTGAGGTGAGGTTCATCTCACATGCCTCTTTCTGTGCCCTACAAAGGCAGTTGGCGAGTTCTTCCTATTGCTCTGATAGATTTAAAACATATTAATAAATACAGAATGGAGTAGGCAGGAGCGAATTTCCTCTGCCCAAAAATGATGTGGCTTACAACTTACTTCTCTAAACAAATTGTGAATCACCCCCACTCTGCCACAAATGTTTCCTACATTCAAAATGTGAATTGGTTCACATAAAAAGGAGTCGCTTCGCATGGTTAGCATTAGAACCCGTCATAGATGGGAAAGGCATTTGGGATGCAAGATCTCAGAGCCCCTAACCCTGAGCACGAGAGCACACAAGACCTCAGTATAGTGCCAGTATAAAATCCATGGAATGAATCTATTTCATAGCTGGCAATGCGACCCCAGGAGACTCTTTAGGATATCCCCATTCACAAGCCCAAAATGCTGTAGAACGTGTGTTGGCATATTTGGGGGGCATATGCAGGGGCCCAGGTGTTCTGAAAGGAAGTGCTGGGGTGGATCCGGGAGCTGTAGGGAGCCCTGCGAGTGTGCCCCATGCTGTTCCTTTTCCGCTTACAGAGGGACCATAAGAACCGGCGGGGTTACGGCACATGACTACATTTCTGTTACTAGCGGCCCCGGCGTCCTTGGCGACACACTGAAAAAGACCGACTGTGCCCACAAAGATGAAATCGGTCACTAAAGCAAGGGATATATATGACATCAACAGCTTAAGAGCACTACTAGAGGGCACGAATTGCAATATTGAAGGGAAATGGATGCCCTTTACACAGAATACCTGAGATGTCTACCGCCAAACAGTGTCTGATATGGTCAAGATTTATGGGTTTAAGGACCTAGGATGTAGATAGGATTTTGCGGGACGTCCCCCACAGAGGGGCAGGGAAATAAAGAAAATGACCGGAATGCAAGAATGCCAGACAATGATAACAATGATAATGATGTGATATTTATATTGCGCCTTAATCCAAAGCGCTTTACAGAGCACATATTTACATACAATATCACCCAACTGAAATTGGTACTCATTTATCAACCTCGGAAGGATGAAAGGCTGAGTTGGTCTTGGCGGGATTCAATCCCTGCATTCATGCACGAGAAGGGGGGTGAGTGGGAAAGGGATAGGGGCTAATTAGACGGTTCTTAAAAGCATTCAAGTAGGAAGCGACTGGACAACGTGAATATAAAAAAGTGGGGTTATTCCGGTTGGGGCAGTGAGTTAAGAAAGATACTGCACGCAAAATTATACAATGAATAGGTCCAGACACAATAAGTGGTTCTGAGGCGTTTGGTAACATGAAGCAAAACTGGAAATGTGAACACTAGTTAAATGAAGACTGTGTGGAGAAGGAACACAGTGCTAAAGGTTGAGAAAATATATGAACAACTTAATTAAAACTACATTTACAAAATGAGACATTTCATTTCAAAAAGATTTTTTTAAATAACTGGTTTGTTAAAAAACAGGACAAGTTGATTACAAAAACAATGTTTCAGTGAAAAACACGAGTGAATTGCAAATCTAGAAAATACTCTCCTTGTCACTTTTTGGTGTAGTAGCAATTATTTTCCGATTTTCAACCGTTTTTGCTATTTGCAAAAAGAACAACATCTTCATTCATCTCTAGTAGGGAGATTGAAAAATGTCACTTTTAGGTATCAATTTTAGAGGTTTTGAGCACAAGATTCTGGACTATAGGGAAACCCCTTTGGTATCTAGGTGCTAGTTACATTGAGCGGGAAAAGTTACATTGAGGAGTGATGAGTCTTAGGAGGAGCAAAGTTAGTTGAACAGCCAGGTCTTTAAGTTTCTGCAGAAGGTCCAGTAGGCCGATTCTTTTCTAAGAGCTGGAGGGAGATTGTTCCAGAGTTTGTCTTTATGCAGCCACGACTGGATGTACTTCATGTAGCTTGTATTAAGAAACCAAAGAATGCCTATAAGTCAGGATTTATCTCCAATTCATCTGATTCCTCACAAAATAGCAGATGATGTAATGCAATGCATAATTTTCAAATAGGGTGTTGCCCTGTTGCTGAAGGTGACTCAACCACATTGGGCAATAGGACCTGTAGGGGAAGGATGGCCAAACCTACGTCATCACATTCTCCTCCCACTGTCAGAGCTTGACAGATTTAATCAGAAACGTAAACATAGCACATGTCAGTGTCTCTAGGTGTAATAACACATTATAGATTCAGATAGAGTAAGGCACCTTGTGGCATCAGGCCGCACTGTAGCAAACTGCAACGAAAGAAAGTGCACGTCCACTTCCGACACTAATTCTCAGTATGATATTTTACGATTAAACCGTCTCAAGCTGTTTATTCGTACATTATATGATGTATCTAATTAACAATTCCCACAACATTTTCGCGAATTGCCTGCCACCGTACTACATACGGATGGTCTGCCTAAATAACAAAGAACAAATACTGGGTTGAGCCACTGTCTGCAGCAATTCTGCTGCCACATTCACATGCATTGCTTGCAATATTATTCAAGCATTCTCAAACTGCTGCATAAAAGAATTCTGAGTAACAAGCACATTTTAGATTTATTCAAAATGATGTAGTATAGAAAGGGCTTCTTTGTGGTGTATCAGAGACCTCGTAGGCTACACAAATGATTGGACTCAGTACGCAGGGTAACAATTCGACTCAATTCGTAGGGTTTAGGCTTATTATTTGTACAAGTCCACAGGTTAAAAACAGAAAGTTAAATCTGGAAATATAAAAACAAGTCTTAATGATCTTCAAGTCTCTCAACCTGGGGTGTCAAGTTCTCCTGTCCCAGGGTGCCATTCAGTCCAATAGAGAAACTAGATGCAGGCTTTCCCAGGACTTGTAACCTTGGCTCTCTAACAACTAGCCATCTCCCTTTTGGACAGGCATGGCTTGCTGTTGTGTTATCCTCTGGTGCTTGATGTTGTGACTCCTCAAGTAACCTGTAGTATAGCTTGAGTTGGAGTCTGAGCAAGAAGAACCCACAACTACTCTCTAGACCCCAGGGCTATTCTGTCCTTTCCAGGACCATGCCCTTCTTTTGCCTTCTGCACTGCCTCTCTGAATTGACAATCAGCATCATTTTGACCATGAGTCCATCTCGTGCCTCATCCTGCCTTCTGTTCCTGGACCACCAGAACCTTCTTACTCTTACATCCACTCCTTCTTTCTCCTTTCCTCAGCTCCTCCCATTATGACCACCTCCTCTAGTTCCTTACTGAATATTGTTACCTCCACCTCTTCCAATCTGATATCACCTCCTCCTGCCATTACCCCCTTCTCTGGATGTCTACCTCTTCATATTGCTGTTATGACCTCCTTCAATTGTTTACCACCACCGCCTCCTGAAATCATCTCCCCCGATCTTCAACCACCTCCTCCTTTTATTATCAACTCCTCCAACCTTCTACCACCTCCTGCAGGCTCCTTCATGGTCTCTCGCCTCTTGCAGCCTCCACTCCATCACAATCCTTGTAACACTCGCCAAACTCCTCTAAAGATCTGCCACAACCTACTCCAACAACCCACGCTCCGAGACCAATTGTTCCTCCCTCCATTCCTCCCAAAGTTCTCCTGGGTAATGTCTTTGTTGTGTGAATTATTTTTACTAGCACACTTGGGGGAAGAAGGGTGTTTTAGTTCTGCAGCATCTGCATATATTGAGAAGTGCCACGGGGGCTGAACCACTCCTCCGTGCATCTGATTCCACACATTATGAATGTTTCGAACTGCAATTACTTCCTCTGTGGTATTGTGAGGTTCATTGCGGCCTCTGCGAGAGTCAAAGTGTCGGCCCTTTGGCCCATTTTAGTCAGCAACTGAGCCAGTGCTGCTTCTGTCCTTATGCCCATGAAAACCGTCATTTTTAAAGGGAAAATTGTTCGGTTTGATGTTGGGTCGATGAATTTCAGACTCTTTCTCCCTGGGAGGGTTGCTAGCTTCTTGATGCAGTAGCCCTTTAGAAGTTATTTGTTGGGGAGGGTCAATGCCTGAGGACTGACAGATGCCGGGGTCATGTCACTGTCCCCTGCCAGATACTGGGGACCCAGGCACGGGGACCATGGCGTCCTCCCCATACTACCCCCAGGGCCAACATCGACTGGTTTCAGGGTTGCACCCAGGCACCTGTGTCCCCTTCCTGTTAGGCCCCAGAATCGGCAGGGGATGTTGTCACATTGGCTATAGCTCCAATTTGCGACATGAGATACAGCTTAGCCTTCTACTTCTGCAGACCACAAAGTAGGGGTCTCTCCATACTTATCCTCCAATGGGTAGTCGACTTCCTTGATCAGCTTTGCACCAACACCACATTGGTGAAAAGAGGGTTGAACACCCTTCTCCAGGATACCAGGAGATTTTATCTCCACTCACCCTCAAAATATTCACACATCCGGACTCATGTCTCTTACTGGGTACTATTTTTCAGCTGCTTTCCATACACACAGCATCACCAATTCAAGAGATTTCTACAGAGTGGATGACCTAGGATGGCGTCTCCTGACAACCCTACACATTCCACGTCTTTTACTTGAATCTTGATAGCCAACCAGACTCTTGCCTGCATTGATTTGGAACATGGTTGTGTACTATGTGGCCCTTGTCTACAGCACCTACATCAGACAACTGACCAAGAGCCAACATCGCTCCAGATGTTGATTAAAATCTCAGGTCCTACATCAGATATTGGTCCCTTCTCCCATCATCAGACCTATCACCAATGCCACTTGCGATCAAATGTAAGAGAGAAACACTGCCTGTGCACTAGAGCACCTGTGTTTTCCTGAGAGTAGGGCTTACTTCCCTGTCCAGGCCATCATCCCCTTATCATCACCCTTTAAATCAGCAAGCCTCTCCTACTGGCAATTAAGTCCATTACATGACCTCCCAATGGCCGTAAACAGGTGAGATGCCAACATACCACACAGGGCCCCAAACATTCTCCTAAAACAATCTATCAAGCCTACACCAGACACAGCCACAATCATCAAAGGCCTTCACATGTGGCATAAGGATCAATACGTCAAAAAAGGTGGCCTTGCAACCTATCGGCCCATGTGATCCGATTGCAAGCAAGTGCACAAGGGGCACAATGGAAACACGCCCTTAGCTGGCCTATGGTCACAAACCTGCCACCAGCAAAGCTATATGCACCATGAAAAAAGTAAGGACATGAGACACAGGGCTTAGGGCCTGTGTAAACTAGGAAAATAAGGTGGTTGCCTATAGCACTAGCCAACAGGGGGCGCCAAACACCAGGTTTTTCCCTCCATTTTCATGAATTACAAAGGAAAAGTAAAGCGATCTGAGCTAAAGTGGCTGCCAATTGCCTTCCTGAAAACCATAATGCTCTTCGGTCTAGGTGACACGAACTTGGCAGAGGGAGCATGGTCTGGCTCAAAGGTGACAACACAGAGGCCTAGCAAGAAGAAGTATTTTTAAGACAATGTAGTCAGTACAAGGTCACTCACATCAGGTAAGTCTGGAGGCAGAGAATAGACCAGCCAACCCAGGACACTTCTCGGGTAGGAGCAAGAGGGAGCTAGGGTGGGAGTAGGGCTCAGATGCAAGTTCAGCAAAAAGGAGCTGAATTGCCTTGTCCACACAATCTCAGAATAGGTCAAAGTGCGCAGTGCTTGCTGCACATTGTCTCTGGAACATTTTCATTAGCGTGAGCCACCTGATGAATATACATTCTGAACCAAGCTGGAAGATCTGCATTTCAGCACTGACCCCATTTTTCATTTGTTGCCGTAGTTGGTCTCAACCAGAAATATATTTATTCAGGCAATTCTGAAACTACAGCACGAATAAGCAAACGTTACTTCTGGCAGACATGCGATTTGCAAGTTGCCATACCTGGGTTGCATTATCTAGAATTTCTGCGGACGTTACAACACAAAAACCGGCCAAATGATTTGCAAATTTCTGCGATAACTTTCCAACCAGTGCTGAAGCACCATGGTCAGTGCTTGCCCTTGCATGTCAGTGTTAATGTATCTAGTGCAGGCAGCAAGCTGGCTGAGAATGTGTGCATGTGGGGGTAAATGCACAGTGCTCAACATGTCATCATTGAATGGGCCGACTGATGTTAATTGCAATTCCAGTGGAAGGTATTAGACCAACTGAACAGAATCTCACTGAGGCATACTGGTAATTTGATGATCAAAAAAAGTCAGATCTTCCAAATTGGAGTCCCTTAGAAGCAGGGCCAGAGCAACTAATAGGCCACTGGGGACAACAATGAACATAGGGAACGCTGGCAGCGCACTTGCCATCCAAAGGGTGACTTGTGTGTTTGCCTACCAACGGCGTCGCCTATTGGCCCATTTTCTTCACGTTGCCCTGCCACTCCCATACAAGAAGTCGGACCAGCTGCTGGAAAGTGTGGATGTTTGGAGGAGAGGGGCATCTGAAAACAAAGCTGTCCATGTGTCCGGTGTCCGCTGCTAGGCTGCATCCAGCCAGCGCCCATGGCGCAAGTTTAATTTGCGACTGTTCTTGGCAGGGGAAGGTTGCACTGGCATTCTCCATGCTGTACCAGTTGTGTCTGAGAGGGTAGCTAGCACTGGATCTCCCCATGCTGGTCATGTAGCCATGGTTCAGCTTGTTTGCAATAGCCTGAAGGTGCTTCAGCTGTAACTATTCATAAGGGATGCTTGAACTGTCCTTGCACATGTCCCCTTCTAGGGTGTGAGGGAAGCTTGCACTGGTCTTGCACATGCCCCCTTCTAGGGTGTGAGGGAAGCTTGCACTGGTCTTGCACATGCCCCCTTCTAGGGTGTGAGGGAAGCTTGCACTGGTCTTGCACATGCCCCCTTCTAGGGTGTGAGGGATGCTTGAACTGTCCTTGCACATGTCCCCTTCTAGGGTGTGAGGAAAGCTTGCACTGGTCTTGCACATGCCCCCTTCTAGGGTGTGAGGGAAGCTTGCACTGGTCTTGCACATGCCCCCTTCTAGGGTGTGAGGGATGCTTGAACTGTCCTTGCCCATGTCCCCTTCTGGAGTGTGACGGATGCTTGAACTGTCCTTGCACATGTCCCCTTCTAGGGTGTAAGGGAAGCTTGCGCTGGCCTTGTTTGTTCTGTTTGTGTACCCATGTATGAGAGTCCCTTATACATGCCCTTGCAGACAGTTGCCGTGCTAATCCTGCTATTGTCTTGTGAATGTTAGCAATGTAAACATATGTTGGTTCCTGAATGCTGTACCAGTACCCATTTACAAGTGACTTGCACTGGCCATTCCTAAGCTATATCCATTTGTGAGGGAAGCTTGCACTGGTTCTGTCCATGCTGTACCTATTTGTAAGAGAAGTTTTCAGTGACCCTGCACATAATGTATCTATTGCTGGGCAACGTGTGCGCTGCTCTTGCCCATGCTGTACATGTACCCATTTGCAAGGGATGCTTGACCTTGCCCTACCAATGTGGTTGTGGAAACTGAATGCATATTTTCTGATTTTCATATAATAAAGGTTGCTGCATGTCCTGAGCAGGGAAGCACTGCAGCCATGATTATGGCTGTATAAAGCAGCAGAGACTGGTTGGCACAAAAATGACACAGACCGTAAAGCTGGCAACCCTGGCCAAGTTCAGAACGAGGCTACACACTGAAGAGCATTGGGCACTAGAACGAGGCTCATCCTCGCTCTAAGCATGGCCGGAATGTCACATGGGTTGGTTGTAACCGGGCATCTAATGCTTATGTATACTGGCGCAACCCATCGGAAGCTGAGCGAATGTGTCACGTGGTCAGGACAGGCGGAGATGTGCAAACAGATGTGGCTTTGGTAATTTTGTGCGCAAATAACTGAATGCGTCATATTAATGTATGATTTCCATTACCTAACTCCCTATAGGAAGGTGATGAATTAGAATGCAGGTGCACCATTTTTGGGGACAGGGGTTCCCTGTTATGTCCCCTGTCTGTTTCTCTGCCGCTGCAAAGAAATAAACCGATTCTGGCTCCCACTGCTTCCAAGAAATGAGTGTTGGATGTTGTTTCTGTTGTCACAGTGTCATACTTGCCAACCCTACAGATTTAGGCAGTAGGCTACTGCTTTTGAAGCACCCCTGCCGCCTACAGATTTCAGTGACAGAACCTACTGCTTTTTACAGTGGCAAGTAATTTATGTGATTCTAAGGCAGGCTTCAGGACAGAGCTTGCAATACATTAATTAGTCTGTCTCTACAGTGGACTGGTAGGTGATTACTTTGCACTCAGAACGATTCACTGACCTGACAGCTGTGTGACTCTGTCCTGCACTCTTGCCAGTACAACCCTTAGGTGAACCAGCAGTGAAAGCAAGTGGCAGAGTGTAACACCATCACACAGCATCTGCTGACAATTTGGTGTTAGCATTCAGGATTATACATTTTTAACATGTCAACATCTTTTCATGTTGTGCTGTTTGTATGTTTTGCATTTTCTTGTGCCTTCATTGTTGTGGGAATTATTATTTTTCAAACTTGAAAAATCCTACATCTTTTTGGTCACAGAATGTTGGCAAGTATGCAGTGTTGGTGCTGTGACTCACATTCAAACCAAAGTTCCTTCGGACCGCTCCTCTCCGAACGCCAGTGCACACCAGAGGTAACAGACCTGGGTGAAATCTCTGTGGGGCTTTGGAGGTGGGCTGCCAGTGCCAGTAAAGCCGTTGTCTTTTCTTGGGCTGCATAAAGCTAATTTGATTTATAATGCAGTGGGGATTGAGGCAGTCTGATGGAGGAATGGGAGTTAGCATGGATGCGCTCTGGTTGTTTCCCTGCATTTTTTGTGCATTTTTAGGGGAGGGGGGCAATGCCCGATATCTACTTTTTTACTGCCCCAATAATCCTGATTTCACTACCAACTTTCCTGCTGCCCCATTTAAAAGTACTGTAAAATGAATTTGGTGAAACGTCCTCTGGGTAAAGGGTTGCAGTGGCTTGGGGGGATAGCATTAGTCAGGGACCATTAAAGCAAAATAAGTATGTAGGTGAGTGAATGAGTCTGACCAAACGTGGACCTGATGAATGTGCACATATAAGCAGCTGAACTGAAACAGTACAAGATGCATTGTAGAGATTAGCTGAAAATGAAATCTAAATCTGAACTGTTTAGAGTTCTGCAGTTAGAGCCGTGTGATGTTTCCATTCGGTGGGTGTCCTGAAGAGTGGGCCTAACTCTCAATAAGACACGGGACTCAGGATGCGTTTATGACAGTTAACTTTATTCTCTACAACTGAGGAACCCTGTTCCTCCTGTCGTCACTTCCTTTTCTCGAGCCTCCATGTGGCCCTGCCCACATAACAACTAGAAAGGGCTCTGACATGACATCTCCCCCTTTCTTAAACAAGTCATAGGTCCTACCCTATCTCTTCTATCAGCCTCGTTGGTTAAAGGCGTGTCCTTACAGGTCTTCGGTAGGCTGTTCCGAGCTGTCCGAGTACTGTGCTGTGTCTCATCCTGTCACTCCTCGTTTGACTCCTCACCATCTCCCATGTATTACCCGTCCACATCATCTTCACTCTCTTCATTGTTCGAGAGCACCCCTTGTCATCCTCCCCGGCTAGGGCATCGCTTGAAGTGAGCTGCATTTCTTCTAATCGACCTCCGGGCTCCATCCCCAGCTATAATCATCATACCTTGTCGGCTACATATTACCAGGGATCCTGGCATGAACGATGAATGTTCTTTCCTTTGTCTTTGCTGTTGCACTACCATGTAATCAGTCACCTGTAGGTCAGTGTCTTTCGCCCTTCGCCAGGCATCAGCATACTGCTTTATCTTCTGTTTGCTCTCCTCATCATTGTGTCGAGCTTGTAGTTCCAGTTCATTTCTCCCACTTTCATTTGGTCCTTGTGGCAGTCAAGTCTGCACCCTACTGCCAAACAAGAGCTCTGCTCGGCATACCCCTGTGTGCTATGTGGGGTGTGCCTATAATCATGTAGCAAATGATATACAGTTTGCTCAAAGGGTTGTTGACTGACCTGTGCGATCCGTAGCACCCGCTTGATATTGGCCATGAACCACTCCACGATGCCATTGACCTGCGGCCACAGGAGCGTGATTCTTCTATGTTTGAAGCCCATGTATTTTGTGAAGTTTGCAAAGTCCTGGCTCGTGAATGGCATGTGGCTTCAGTCGATGGTATGATCTTAGCCTCTGGATCTCTGGAGTGTTCGTCGATGAACACAAGCACGTAGTTGTCGTCTCTGGTAAACCCAAAGAAGTCAACTGCTAGTTCTTCCAATATGCCTTCCGGTAGTGGTGGCATCTGCAGCAGACTAGGATGGGCTGGGAGAGCCAACTTGCAGCATTTGTTGCATTTACTTATCAGGTCTTGCACCCTGGCCTTCAGCTTCAACTCTTATGACTGAGTAGCCTCTTGGTAGAGACTATGCCGTGGTGGCCCTTGTGGGCTAGCTCAACCACCTGTTGTCTGAGTATTTGTGGTAATACTATTTTGTATCCTTTCATGGTGATCTGATCATCAGTGAAGGCGAGTTCCTCTTGCACCAGGGTGAGGTGATGTATCTCTTCTTGGGTACAGGAACCATATCTATATCCATGGGGTGGGTCCTGTTGCCGGTGCGGTTTCTTTCCGATTGCCCTTTCCACTTGCCTCTGAATATTAAATGGTATATGCCGTTATAATGATGAGCTTCTAGGTTTACCGATGGGTTGATGTAGAATCCTACCTTACAGCCTCAGAGTTGGATCAAGCCTTTGCACAGCTTTGGAAATGTTGATTCAATGTTCCCTTCTATAGCCATGTATGTGTGTGCCATGACTTGGTAGAGCATGTGAACCAGCCCAATGTCCACTGCTGTTCAGAAACTGAGAATGCACTTGCTGTTTGTCTCCATTTTTAGGACATGAAGCTGAATGCGGGCTGATTGCGATTTTTAAGGGCAAAGAGCTGTTATTACTCCTCTGCAGGGTAACAGGATGGTTGATCCATAAGGGAAGATGTCAACTCTGGACGCTTTTAGTTTTGGAGGGTGTGGCATCTTGTTATACTTCTCTTCACTGAGTACGTTTACCATTGCTCTTGAGTCTATGAGGAAGGAATTCAGCAAGTCTGCCATTCACTTGCATTAGCAGTATCGGGCTATGTTCTTTCGCAGTGTTACTCCCTAACACCCATACATAGCCTTTGTTCCTGCTGTCCTCGTTCGACAAAGTTGATTCACTGCCTGATGGAGACTGCACCTCAAGGTAACGTACATGTCTTCTTGGGCATCAGTGTTTGTGCCTCTCTAGTGACAGGCATTCCCTCCAGTTGTCGGGTTTATTTCCGTCCCCTCCAGTCTGGTGAGGGCTTCTATGCTCGCCACTCATCTTGCTCCAGCTGCTCTTATATTGTGAGTTCCTCCTGCATTCTCTGGGCGATGCATTCCCATATTTTCCTGTAGGTGCGTTCCTGCAGACCGCCCGGAAGTGACCTTCTTCACTGCAGGCAGCGCATTTCTGACGCAGCGCAGGACAGGTTCCCTCATGTGGATATTTGTATCCACAGCTAAAGCACCATTGTTCTGCCATACGCGCAATGGCGCTTGGCTTTGGTATCAGTTTGTGGATGTTCTCTGTGCCCTTTTGAGGTGTCTGTAAGTGTTTCTGGTCCGTGTCCTCCATTGGTCGCTCAATTGTCAAGGCAGTGCGGACATTGCTAAAATCTCTTCGAGGGATTTTTGTTTCTGTAACAATTTATTTCGAAATGCAGGAGATTTGCATCCGGCGATAACTTGTAAGCGTAGTGTCTCAGCATTAGCGCATTGATGGAATTCACAATGCATTATGCCAATCCGCAACCTCATTATGAAATTGTCCAACGTTTCTATCAGATTCACCCGGATCATCGCTTAAATCCGTCAACCTCCCCTCCTCCTCACCTGATTCCCTAGAGCTGGTCTGTAGGTTCTTGTCTCTTCCCCTTCTTCTGGTGCTTCGTTTCTTCTTGAAGAGACATGGTCTCCCTCGGAGGGAAGCCACTATGCCTGCCTTCTGATAAGAGGCCGGCTAGGGGCCCCTTCCTGAGGAAGCCACGGAAGAAGAAAAAACCTTGATAGGCAGAAAAATCCTCTTTGAGTTGTTGATCCAGAAGGCTGTTGTGGTGTTGAAGCTTGGAGGCGGGTTTCTGGGTATGCAGAGTCAAAGAATAAATTCCCTTCTGAGTATTGAGGGACAAAAGAATAAACTTGAAGCCTTCTCTGAGGTATGCTTGGTAGGGAGAGGCCTCTGGGTTGACAGAAGCAGTCCAATCAGGAGAGTGAGGGAAGCCAAAAGTTGGGAATCCAAGGCAGTAAGCAAAGCTCGCAAAGATAGCATTCGGATGAGGCCACAACAACAGGGAAAACCTTATGAAAGCACACAGCGGTGCCACGAGAGAGAAAGAGAGAGAGGGAAAAGACGCGGGCGAGCCACGAGAGTGAGACACCAACGAGGGCAAAAGGCAGCACTGTGAGGGAATGGGCACTGCGGGGGAAGCAGAGAGAGAGAGACAGCAGAGAGGGGCTCAGACCGAGCACCGGAGAGAAGAGCATGGACTAGCCGTGGGGAAGAAAGCCAGAGGAGAGAGAGTAGCCGCAGCGGAGCTCTGGCAGGGCTCTGGTGAAAACACAGAAACCAGCATCAGTACCCAAATCGGAGGAACAGCAGTAACGGGTTGCAACGCACCGCACGTCGGCTGCTCTATGGCTATAAGCAGTCTGATGGTGGCCATGACAGGCAAAGACTAGACCGTCAATGCACGTAGCAGTGGAACGTGGTGTGCAGGTTCAATGATGCCCGTAGCTCCATGGTTTCCACAAGTGCCATTCCGACAGGCGCCTGACAGTATGCCCCCTACCCTTCCTGGGGTTCCCGGGCTTGCCTGGGTGGTGTCTATGGAAATCCAGCACTAACCTCTGTGCATGTATGTGAGAAGAGGGCTGCCAGGAGTCCTCAGAATGAGAGGATTCCTTCCAATGTATCAGGTATTCCACTCTGCCTCTTCTGAAGCGGGAGTACAGTATTCGGGAGAGCTCATACTCTTCAGGCAGATTCACGGGTGGTAGACATGGAGAGGGAGAAGAGCGGTGGTAAGGGTCGTCCTTATAATCTCTTCAGAGGGACGCGTGGAAAACTGGGTGGATGCGACTCACGCGTTTGGGCAGCTGAAGTTGGTAAGTGACTGGATTGATCTTTTCTGTTATGAAGAAAGGCCCCAAAAACCGTGGAGACAGTTTAGATGGATGAACCCAACAGGGCAGGTATTTGGTGGTCAACTATACCTTAGATCCCTTCTTCCAGTCTGGTCTGTCGATGGTGGTCTGCTTGGAGTTGATAGCGGACCTTGCTTTCCTGAAGACTTTGTTGTGCTATTTTGTGAGCTTCAGGGATACTGGACAACACTGCATCAACCGAAGGAACTGCCGTGGTTTTGAGAGTACCTCGTAGAAGACTGAGTGGGTGATGACCATAGCTACAAAAGAAAGGGCTTATGCCTGTAGCAGAGTGAGTCGAGTTGTTGTAGGAAATCTCTGCAGTGGGCAAGAGTGAGCCCCAGTTATGCTGTTGGAAATGTGTGAAACAACGCAGGTACTGTTCCAAAGAGGCAGTTAAGCCATTCAGTCTGCCCATTAGTCTGGGGATGGAAACCAGATGAAAGAGCCCTTTCGATACCAAGCCATTCAGACAATGCTTTCCAGAATCTGGAGGTGTACTGGCTCAATCAGAAATTATCTTTTCTGGAAGACCATATAACCGAAATACGTCCTTGGCGAACACTGCAGCCATACTGGCTGCCGATGGTATACCTGGAGAGGGGAGAAGTGAGCCATCTTGGTGAACAAAGTGTGGGCGCATCCTCTATGACCCACAAGGGTACTGTCGTGGCACCAAGACAAGACATAGCGGTGAGAAGCTGCATCTGTGAGGAATAACCAACGATTATTATTGTATCTTTTCTTTTGGTTTTCGCCTTAATTCTGTCGGACGGAGCCAAAATAAGAATATTTTGTTTATTTTCTTTGGATGGATCTGTGTGTTTTATCTTGTAAAAACTGTAAACCACTTGAATCAAGTAAATAAAATAACGGACGATTGACAAAGACTAAACCTTCCTTGTTCTGAACTATGTCTTTGTGGGAGGATTTAGGGAGGTCGTCCTTGCAGCTGGTAGCTTCCTTAACCTTCTGGAGGAAAGTAGACACTTGGAACACAATCTTATTGTGTGGGAAGAGTAGTTCGGGATGGTGCTCATAGATGCGCTCCGGTCCAGAAATGCGGGACAAAGTGTCTGCTAAGATGTTCTTGCTGCCGTACAGATACGTGATTACAAAGTCGTATTGCGCAAAGAAATGCGCCCATCTGGCTTGCCGTGAGTTGATACATTCCATTTATTGGAGCACTCTTAGATTTTTGTGATCAGTGCGAAGCAGGAATGGATGACTGGCTCCTTGGAACAGATGTCGCCACTCCTCACAA
Organism: Ambystoma mexicanum; assembly: GCF_040938575.1. Taxonomy (NCBI): domain Eukaryota; kingdom Metazoa; phylum Chordata; class Amphibia; order Caudata; family Ambystomatidae; genus Ambystoma; species Ambystoma mexicanum. The sequence continues at coordinate 796,637,583 of NC_090927.1, forward strand.
ACGATCTTCATGACCAGTAGCTCCTTTACTATGACAGCATAGTTGGCTTGACTAGGTGAGAGCGTCTTAGAGAGATGGGCAACAGGGTGCTCAATGCCTTCGTATTCCTGTAGAAGTGCTGCCCCGATAGCGGCAGCCGAGGATTCCGCTTCTACTATGAACTGACAGGCTCGGTCAAGTTGTCGTAGAACAGGAGCTGAACAAAACAGAGTCTTCAGTTATTTGAAAGCCGCTTCTGCTTCATCGGTCCAAGCAAAGGCGGCAGCAGTCTTCTTAAGCAGGGCCATGATGGGAAGCACCACCTGGGAAAATGCCGGAATAAACTTCCTATAGAAGTTGACTTACCCCAGGAACCTTTCAATGTCTTTCACCGAGTCTTGAGAATTCTAGTATGGCGCCACTTTCCTTGGGTCCACCTTAACTCCATGCTCAGATAATATGAACCCCAAATAAGGCACCAATTAAACATTAAGCAGACACTTCTCATGTTTGACCAACAACCGGAGTTCTTGTAGTCATAGAAGACCTTCATGGAGATTTTCTTGGTGTTGCTGGGAAGACAAGGAGAATACCATGACGTTGTCCAGGTAAACTATCATACTATGGAACAATAAATCAGACAATAAACGGTCCATGAACTGCTGAAATATGGCGCGAGCATTGACCAGACTGAACGGCATTAGTTTATACTTGAAATGCCCGAATGGAGTCCGGAAAGCAGTCTTCCATTTGTCTCTGGCTCGAACCCTCAGGCGATGGTATGCTCATCTGAGGTCTAGCTTTGAGAAGACTTCTGCACCCTGTACGGCCTCTAGGATGTCCTTTATTAATGGCATTGGGTATCTGTCCCAGGTGGTTACTTGGTTAAGCCCTCGATAGTTGATACATGGCCTAAGCTCTTGGGTATCGTGTTTGAGTATGAAGAACAGCGATGTCCCGGCCAGAGAACGAAAAGGTTGAATAAGGCTGTTCTGAAGGTTTGAGTCCAGGTATTCTCTGAGTGCCTTCTTTTCATTTAGAGACAACGAGTGTCACAGGTTTCGTGTTTTCTCACCTGTTTATGTTGCCTTGCGGGATCCTTCGCCGGGGATTTCTTCCGTGCTGTTCGGGTCTTGTATAAGCCCGCTCGGCCGTCGTCGGATTCCAGGATTCGTTCAGCTTCTTCGTCCGGGATCAAGGAAAATCCAGGAAGACCAGGAAGGAAGAGTGCACACGGGAGAGGTGTGCGTGGAACGCGGAAAGAACAGGTACAAGGAAAGGGAAGGAGAAGGAGAGGGTCCGGGAATTAGAGCAGCAACTCAGTTCCAGGAGACCAAAACAACGCATGTCTAGCCTCAGCTAACGAAAGCGTTGAAACGTGCGGAGCCGCGGGGCGTGGTTAATTTACGGAACGTGCTGCATGGACGTAAAGGTCGATAGACCGCGTTCTGCAAATACGGCCATGTTGGGTGTACTACAGCAAGTAACCCCCGACGTGCCAGGGACCAGTAAGACCAAAAGGGGCGTGATCGATGGATCATGACAGCATGCCCCCTTCTAAAACTCTTTCCACCGGGTTTGCCTGGATGCATTAGATGGAATTTTCTGAGCAATCTGGGGGAGTTTAGGTTTGAGACTGGTTCCCAGGTACGTTCACTGGGTGGATAGCCCTTCCATTCCACCAGGTATTGAAGTTGTCCTTGTCTACATCTGGAGTCACATATTCGAGACACTTCATATTCTAGTTGGTCGTTGACAACCACAGGACTAGGTCTAAGATTAGTCCGGGTGGTTTGGATGTAAGGCTTCAATAGAGATTTGTGAAAAACTGGATGGATTTTCTTCCAGGAGTCTGGTAGTTTAAATCAAAAGGCCACAGGGTTAATGATTTCTTTTATAGGAAAGGGCCCATAATATCGAGAAGCCAACTTATTCGGTCTGAGATGTCGGGGCAGTAGCTTCGAGGATAGCCATACTTTATCTCCAATAGTGTAAGAAGGCTCTGGCCTTCTCCTCGAATCTGCATAGTGCTTAGTTTGGTTCTGTGCTCTTTCTAGATGTTCCTTGGCTTCTCTCTGCACATTGATGAGTGTTTCAATCCAGGAATCGACTGTTGGAACTGGTGTAGGATGCGGAAGGACTGAAGGTAGTACCGCAGGGTGGAATCCATGGCTGCAAAAGAAAGGGCTGGTTTTAACAGCCGAATGGTCCGAATTGTTGTAGGCGAATTCTGCCACTGATATCAGAAGCGACCAATCGTCCTGGACCTTAGTAGAAAAACAACAAAGGTATTGTTCAAGGGTTTGATTCACTCGTTCTGTGACTCCATTGGTTTGGGGATGATATCCTGAGGAGAGGGCTCGTTGGATTCCTAATATCCTGCAGAGGTGTTTCCAAAATTGAGAGATATACTGTGGTCCTCTGTCCTATATAATCTTGGAAGGAAGTCCATGCAGTCAGAAGATATGTTCCAGGAAGATTCCAGCAAGTTCTGACAAGGATGGTAACTTATACAGAGGTGTAAAATGGGCCATATGAGTGAACAAGTCAATGGTGACCATGATAGTGGTGTACCCTTTGGATGGCGGTAATTCTACAATAAAATCTGTAGCGATGACTTCCCAAGGTCTTGTTGGTGGTGTAGGCTGTAATAAGAGTCCTGCTGGTTTCTGGTTGTCATGTTTGTTTTGATTACAGACAGAACAAGATTGCACGTACAGTTGAACGTCAGCCTTCATTCTGGGCCACCAGAATTGTCTTTGTATTAGACGGAGGGTGTTGGTAATGCCGCTATGACCGGAGTGAGGGGTATCATGGCAGAGATTTATTATCTTTTGTTGTAGTTTCTGTGTGGGAATGAACAGGTTGTTATTTTTAAACAGGTATCCGTCCTGGGTTCTCAGATCCCATAGAGTCCTTTTCGAAGGATCCTTCCAGAGTTCCGAAGTCTGAGTTTGCATGCGAATATCTTCCAGGAGATTGTTTGCTTGAGCTACAAATATTGTATGGGGAAACATCTTGGGATATTCCCGATCTCCCGGAGGTTCATAGTCTGGACGTCGAGAGAGGGCGTCAGCTATTAGATTTTGTGTTCCGGGAACGTGGTGAATCTGGAACTGGTACTGGGCAAAGAAGAAGGCCCAGTGAGCTTGACGGCTATTCCTACATTCCAAGGCCTGCAGTACTTGTAGGTTTCGATGGTCCGTGCGGACCTGGACAGGATGCTTCGCTCCGAGGAGAAGATGACGCCACTCGGTGAAGGCTTGACGGATGGCCAGCAGTTCCTTTTCCAAGACTGAGTAATGGGTTTGACTGGGAGTTAACATCCGGGAAAGGTAAGCAATGGGGTGTTCCATCCTGTCCCCGATTAGCTGTTTCAGGACGGCTCCAATAGGGTAACTGAAGGCATCTGTCTCTGCTATGAATGGTCGGTTGACATCAGGTTGAGCCAGGATGGGAGCTTGTGTAAACTCAGTCTTCAACCGTTGAAAGGCTTCCTCTTGAGTTTTGGTCCTAAGGAAGGGTACATCTTTCTTTAATAGAACAATGATTGGTTGGACTATCTCGGAAAAGGAAGGTATGAATTTCCTGTAGAAATTAGCTAAGCCCAGGAAAGACTGGATTTGTTTCACAGAGGTGGGGCTTGGCCAGGATAATATTGCCTTAACCTTGGATTGATCCATTCCAATGCCTGCTGGACTAAGGATAAATCCTAGGTAGTGTACAGTAGAAACATGGAAGATGCATTTCTCGGGCTTTGCCAGGAGCTTGTTTTCGCGTAGTCGTTGTAACACTGCCTTTACATGTTCTTCGTGCTTGGAAATGTCCTTCGAAAATATTAGGATATTGTCAAGATAGACAATCACAAAAAGGAATAGCATGTCTGAGAACACCCTATCCATGAAGCGTTGGAAGACCGCCGGGGCATTAGCAAGTCCAAAAGGCATGACCAAGTTTTCATAATGACCAAAGGGTGTTCTAAAGGCCGTTTTCCACTCGTCTCCTGCCCTAATGCGAAACAGATGGTAGGCACCCCTGAGATCCAACTTGGTGAAAACCACTGCGCCCCTTACTGCCTCCAGAATGTCTGAGATCAAGGGTAACGGATAGCGATCCTTAAGGGTGCATTGATTTAAACCTCGATAGTCCAGACACGGTCTGAGTTCCTTGGTATCTTTCTTGGGAACAAAAAACAGTGAGGCCTCTGCTCGGGATTTAGAGGGTTGTATGGTGCCATTTGCAAGATTAGTATCCAGGTATTCTCGAAGGGCTTTCTTTTCAGGTTCGGATAAGATGAACATCCTCCCAAAGGGAATTACAGCGGAAGGGTCCGTTTCTATAGCACAGTCCTCAGGTCTATGGGGGGTAACGCCTGGACAATGGCAGTGGAGAAGACATCATAGTATTCCTGGTATATCTCCGGAACCCGGATAATGTTTGAGACAGAGATGGTACCTTGGTGATTCGTAGGAGTCCTTCTGATGGTGTCAGAGTAAGGTCTGACAATAAACAGTGGGACATACAACATTCTGAGCCCAGGAACAGGGAACCCGCTGCCCAATTGATGTATGGATTGTGTTTTTGAAGCCAGGGCATTCCCAAAACCATTGGGTAGTGGGCCGACTTGATGATGTCAAATTTTATCCTTTCTCGATGATGGTTTATGGCAAGTTCGATGTCCTTGGTCTGAAGAGTTATGGGTCCTGAAGAAAGGGGTCTTCCATCAATAGCTTATACAGGTTGCATGATAGACCGGGATTCGCAAGGAATATGGTGTTTAAGAACCCATTCTTGGTCTATGAAAATCCCCATAGCTCCACAGTCCACCAGTGCCAGGATGGGATGCGTTTCCTTCTTGGATGGCGATAAGAAGGCCTGTAAAATCACCAAGAAATTTTGTCCAGGAGAGTTCAAGGATGGAATTGATGTGGAGCAGGCATCTCTCTCCCGAACCTGTGCTCCATTTAGGATCGGGAGCTGGCGTTTCCCGAGCGCCATGGGGGGGCTATTGGGCACTCTCTTACTAGATGTTTGTCTGATGCACAATACATACACAACCCGGTATGGATCCTACGCATTCTTTCTTGGAAGGATATAGGTCCATGGAATGCCCCTAGCTGCATAGGTTCAGGCTCGTTACTTGAAGTGGGAATACCTTCGGGTTTCGAGGGTATCCCAATGGGGCTCTTCTGGAGTGGCGACTTGTTTTTCTTTTTCTCTGCCTTTCTCTCCTAAATGCGAAAGTCAATCTGCAGGGCAAGATCCATTAAGGCCTGATAAGAACTTGGGCGCGCCACTCTGGCTAGTTCATCCTTGATGTCTTTGTTTAGCCCTCTTCGAAATAGGGTAAAACAAGCTTCAGGGGACCAATCCTCCTCTTTAGCCAGCTGTTTGAAGCGCGTGACATATGTAAGCATATCCTGGGTTCCTTGTTGAAAGTCGAGTAGACGTTCCTGGGCACTGTAGACCTGCTCTGGGCGGTCAAACATGGTTTTAAGGGCCTGTATGAAGCCATCGTAATCATCCAGGAGAGAATCCCCAGAGTTAACCAGTGGGGTGGCCCAGGTCAAGGCATTGCCGGAAAGATGCGAAATAATAAAGCCCACCTTAGCCCTGGGCGTAGAAAAATAATAAGGCTTGAAAGTAAAGTGGACCAAACTTGAGTCAAGGAATCCACGAAGACTCTTTGCGGAACCATCATATTTATCAACAACGCCGCCCAGTATTACACTCTCTTTCGTAGCCGATTCACGGGACAACACCAATTGCTTTAAGGCGGCGTTCTCTGCCTTTAAATTTTGCACTTCGGTCGTCAGCTCTTGCATGCCATGCATTAGGTCCTGGATGGCCGCTTCCATGTCTGTGTCGAATTCAGTCAGTTGGCGTCTCAATCTGTCACAGGTTTTGTGTTTTCTCACCTGTTTATGTTGCCTTGCGGGATCCTTCGCCGGGGTTTTCTTCCGTGCTGTTTGGGTCTTGTATAAGCCCGCTGGGCCGTTGTCGGATTCCAGGATTCGTTCAACTTCTTCGTCCGGGATAAAGGAAAATCCAGGAAGACCAGGAAGGAAGAGTGCACACGGGAGAGGTGTGCGTGGAATGCGGAAAGAACAGGTACAAGGAAAGGGAAGGAGAAGGAGAGGGTCCGGGAATTAGAGCAGCAACTCAGTTCCAGGAGCATAACGCGACGCACGTCTAGCCTCCGCTAACGAAAGCGTTGAGACTAGCAGAGTCGCAGGGGAGTGGTTAATTTATGGAATGTGCTGCATGGACGTAAAGGTCGATAGACCGCGTTCTGCGAATACGGCCATGTTGGGTGTACTACAGCGAGTAACCCCCGACGTGCCAGGGACCAGGAGGACCAAAAGGGGCATGATCGATGGATCATGACAACGAGTGCATTCTCCCAAAAGGAATGGAATCCCCTGGGGTGAGATGAATGGCACAGTCTTCCGGTCAGTGTGGAGGTAGATCTTGTGGGTTTTTGTCCAGAAAGACTTCTTTTAATTTGACCAACTCTGTGGGTAGACAATGTATACCCTGTGAGTCAGGAAGAGATGTTACCATGACTTTGACGGCTTCATAAGCTACATTGGACATGCAGTATTGACAGCAGAACCCAGAATTGAAATCTATCTGGTTTCTGGCCCAATCGATAGTAGGATTATGCTTACGCAGCCACGAGATACCTAAGATGACTGGGAAGTGGGCTGCGCGATTATGTCAAACTGGATGGTTTCCTTGTGTTGTAGGATGACCATGGGTATCTCTTCTGTGGTGTGAGTGATAAGGTTGGAACTTAATGGCTTTCCATCAACTCCTTCCACCTTTTGGTCTTCATCCTACTCAACGCAGTTAATGGCCATCTTCTCTGTCCATGGAGTGTCCATAAAACTACTGGCAGCGCCACAGTTGATCAACACCAAGGAATCTACCTTGCGCTGTTTGACCAGGAGTTGAATAGCCACTACCATCAATCTGTTGCCTTCTGCGGTAAACAGGGAAGAAACAGTCATTGTAACAAAGGTACTCGAAAAACCCCTCGGAAAATTGTCCCTCTTAGTTCCGAGGTTGCCCGTTTCCTGGGCGGCGAGGTGGCACCTCAGGGCAATCCCGGAGGAGATGTAGGTCAGATCCACAATACATGCAAAGACTTTTCTCTGCAGCGTTTTCGTTCTTCAGGGGTCAATGGAGCTCTAGCCGCCTGATCTGCATAGGTTCGTCCTTGACTGGTCAGGATAAAGAGGAAGGGAGTGCAGGTGGTTCGGGAAACCAAGGTGGATTTCTGTTTTTCCTTCTCTCCGATCTCCTCTCGGGAGGGATGGCAATCAATCTGTAGCACAGCTGACAAAAGAGAAAGAGGTAGGTTGTGACATCCTGGCCAGCTCATCCTTGATTTCCTCTCTTAATCCTCACCGGAAAATGGTGTACTGTGCGGCTTCAAGCCAGCCGGTATCTGAAGCTAATTGTTTCAAATGTGTGATGTAGGTTAGGAGATCAGAAGACCCTTGTCTTACATCCAATAGCTATTGGCAAGCGACGTATGTGGTTTCAAGCCTTTCGAAAGCCTGCTTTAGTAGGTTCAGAAAGGCCCCATAGTGCTGGAGCACCGGATTAGCACTGGTCACTAAAGGGGTGGCCCAAGCCAGCGCATTTCCAGATCATGTACCCTACTCAGCCTTGATCTGCGGCAAAGGTCTGAGGCCAGAAGGTAAAGTGGAAAACACACCCCTCGACAAATTCCTTAAATTTGTTGGGGGAACCATCATACTTTCCCAAAGCCAATGCCATTGTCAGGAGTTCTGCATGCTGTTGGTCTCGGGCTGTCACAAGTTGTCGTAAGACTGTGTTTTCAGTCTTGAGTGTTTGCACTTCTTTGGAGAGTCCTTGTACCGCTGTAATCAATTCTTGTACTTGCTCGGCCATGATGATTTCTGGTGGGTGTTGCAAACTATCAGGGTCACCCGGATTGTCGTTTAAATCTGTCAACCTCCCCTCCTCTTCACTTGATTCGCTGGAGCTGGTCTGTAGGTTCTTGTCTCTTCCCTTTCTTCTGGTGCTTTGTTTCTTCTTGAAGAAATATGGTATCCGTCGGAGGGAAGCCACTATGCCTGCCTTCTGATAAGAGACCAGCTAGGAGGCCCTTCCAGAGGAAGCAACTGAAGAGGAAAAAGCCTTGATAGGCAGAAAAAACCTCTTTGAGTTGTTGATCCGGAAGGCTCTTGTGGTGTTGAAGCTTGGAAGCGGGTTTGTGGGTATGCAGAGTCAAATAATAAATTCCCTACTGAGTAATGAGGGACAAAAGAAGAAACTTGAAGCCTTCTCCGAGGTATGCTTGGTAGGGAGAGGCCTGTGGGTTGGCAGAAGTAGTCCAGTAAGGAGATGTGTCAGCATGGGAAAGGGGAACCACAGTGAAGGGTGCCAAAAGTCGGGAATCGAAGGCAGTAAGCAAAGATAGCAAATGGACGAGGCCACAACAACAGGGAAAACCCTACGAAAGCACACGGTGGTGCCGCGAGAGAGAAAGAGAGAAGGAAAAGAGCATGGGCGAGCCACGAGAGTGAGAGACCAGCGAGTGCAAAAGGCAGCACAGTGAGGGAACAGGCAGAGAGAGAGAGAGACAATGGAGAGGGGCTCAGACTGAGCACTGGAGAGAAGCGTGCTTACGAGCTGTGGGAAAGAAAGCCAGAGGAGAGAGAGTAGCCGCAGTGGAGCTCTGGCAGGGCTCTGGTGAAAACACAGATAACAGCGCAGGTACCCCAAG